>NC_055959.1:6601837-6619337 GCF_018492685.1 Alosa sapidissima | reverse complement strand
AACATCGTCCGCCATGCTGAACTGTAATATATAGGCCAGTTTGTCTCACGACTAAGTAAAGAAGTCAAGTCAGACAAAAAATTAAAAAATCAAAATCAAAAGGGAAAGTTTTGTGATGCATTCCTGTGGATTTTGAGAGTGCAGGGGAAAAGGTTGTTATGCTCTCGTACAGTATGGTTGGCAGCGCTCATGTTTGCACAGAGTCTTTGGTTTCTCCGCCGCTCCTCAGTTTCTCAGTGTCTTCTCTTCCTTGACAATCCCCAAAAGCTCACAGGCAACACTGAAATTCACTCTCCACAATGCTGCTGCTTCTGCTGCTGCTACTCAAACAGCACAGACGAACTAGAGAGAGAGAAAAAAAAAAAACACACACACACAGCACACTAAAAAGCCTCCCTGTCATCATAAATGAGGAAGAAACTGTCAAATGAGCTGTGAACAAGCCTCCTGTATCATTTGCTGTGCAGGGGTGTTTGACCCGGTTTACGGGTCATTTAACGCTGACCATGTGGCACCTGTATCCACAGGGCCCTTCAAAAGTGGCATCCGTCATCTGGCCAAAACGCTCAGGTGTTTAATAAGTCAACTGCCAAGCACATGACTATCCATGTAGAGTAATTCCCCCCCCCCCCCCACCCCCCACGGGTAGGTCCTGGTGCCAAACACATTGATTTTAATTTCACGCTTCTCATATGTCACGTCGCACCACCTCCCACACCTGATAAGTACCTTTTCGTGTGGAACATAATGACAAAGTGAGCAGACGACGCCCTATTCCTCATCCACGGCCACATCCAAGCTCTGATTTGAACAACGTTCTCTTCTTTTTTTTCAGATGTTTGCTGTTTCTCGTCAGTCTAGCACTTCACGTATGGCAGTCCATCACGGATGCTTCCAGGGCAGGCATGCAGTGCACGCAGTGCATCTGAACAAGCTGCCTCCATGTCATACAGATATTTTTAATGCCATTTGTGCAGTCCCTCTCTCAGATAAGAATTGAGAAGGCAGCACGCGTGGTAAAACTCAGTCAGTCAGTAAAGCATGGCAGTGTTATTAGTGCAGAGAGCAGTGCAGCTCGCTCTGGGTCATAATTATGACTATGTCAGAGTGCAGATACAGGCTCTGCCCATAGCAGATGGGCTGATGGTTGATGGTTTGGCCTGTTGATTAGATCAGTGTGTCTGTGATCGTTTGATGATCCTAACTCCCATTAAGGAGTTAGCCATGAAGCCTGTGGGGGCTGGTTCTTTTTACTGTCTGTGACATCCATGTTGGAAGGAAGAAAAGAGAGAGAGAGAGAGTGTGTGTGTGTGTGTGTGTGTTGTGTTTTTCTGTGTGTGTGTGTGTGTTGTGTTTTTCTGTGTGTGTGTGTGTGTGTGTGTTGTGTTTTTCTGTGTGTGTGTGTGGGGGGGTGTACACATGCTTGTCTGTGTGTATTAGTCACACTGTCTGCAACTGTACATATGCACAAAATCTTTATCTTGCTTGTGTGTGTCTGTGTGTGTGTGAGAGTTTGGGGACATTGAGAGGGCAATCTGTATCCATGGTTACGTCATCACTGTCCTCCTCCATTACGTCCCTTGGAGCCAGAAAGAGCATGCGTGCCCATTTGCAGCATATGATGTTGATATGAGGAGCATCTCTATGACTGATTCCCTGCTAAATTATGTCCCACAGATGGCTCTGAGCAAGATGTGTGTCTGTGTGTGTGTGTGTGTGTGTGTGAGAGTGTGTTTGTGCATGTTTTGCCGCTGTCTAAACTGCTGTGTCAATTTTATGTCTTATTTGTATACATACTCTTCCCTGAAACTAATAGGGTTGTGTGGATTTGCTATGGGACAGTGGGCTCATTTACCGTCCGGGCAGAATCGATCTCTTCACCAGCAGTAGAGGGTGGGGGTGTTGGGGGTTGACGGAGAGAGAGAGAGACAGAATTGTGAGATGGTTAACCTAATTGAGGCTTCAACTTGGCTGCTTATTCTGGCCGAGGTGCGCCAAGCATGCCCCCCCTGTGCATGGCTGGTGAAAAACAGCCTTATTTGTTTGGGGTATTCAGTGTCTTCCGGCCCATTAATCTAATTTCTCCTCAAATCCAGATCCCTATTAGTGATAACCTTACTGGCACACAGCTGCACCAGATTTGCACGTCATTTGCAAAATGTGAAGATTAAATAAAGCAGAAGTGAGATGCTCTCGCACACTCTCTCCTTCTCTCCCTCCCTCCCTCCCTCCCTCCTCCCTTCTCTCTCTCCCTCCTTCTTTCCCTCTCCTTCCCTCGACTCCTATTCTCTCCTTCTCTCCACCTTTTCTCATACATTTCTCTCTCAGTCTTTCTCACACGCATGTAAAATACAATATTTCTCTCTCAGTCTTTTACACACGCATGAAATACAGAAACACACACCATCACACACACACATACATGTACAAGCACACACACATGTGTGGTGAGAATTACAAATGACGTGGAAACAAAACCGAACTGAGATGTGTTAAGAAAGGGAGACGCTCCCAGGTTTATTACAAGCCGGCTCGGAAGGAGAACGTGAAACAAGTTGCCTTGTTCAAGTCACCTCCCGAACCTTGTCCGTCACAGCCTTATATCTGTTAGTAGGTTCTTTGTCTACTCCAGTGGAAAAGTTCAGACACGCCCCGGACATATGCGTGCTTAATTGGCGCCGATCACCTATGCTAAAGTCTGGCACAAGACAAAAGCTGGGTCGTTGTACATGACAAAAGACTTGATTTGCAAAAGGTCGAGGCGGGTCTTCACTAGGCACAATCGTCAGTTAATGCAAATATGAAGCAGACAGACTGATGAAGTTAGTTACATTTGTATACAGTATGTTCTTACAAATAGTTTTTACTACACACACACACACACACACACACACACACACACACACACACACACACACACACATATGCATGCACACACACAGTCATATCTGACTCTTGACTCTAATTCATGGTCAGCTCTGTGTGTGATACAGACTCACTCCCTGAATTATTCATGTGTCTAATTATAGTCAAATGCATATCTGATCCCGTGGCGTTGTTTTTTTATGGCCCCTGGCATCTTGGTAAATCTCGCTGATGTATGTGGCCTGTCATCTTTGCATCTCCACCCACCCCCCCCACTCTATGGCCACTGTCAGTCCTCTCTTGCGATAAGCTGCCGCTTGAGTCTGATGCAGATGACAGGGCACTCTGGCTGGGGCCGGGCGGTTTTTATGGACTTTATTTACATGGACGTGGAGAAATCGTGTTCCTGCTTGAAGTGCCTGCAGGTAGTGCCATTCAGTGAGCCTCTCCCCCTAGGATGTTTCTAGGAAGCGCACGGCAAGGATCGTAGGGAAGGGATGTTGCTTTTGTTTTGTGTGTGTGTGTGTGTTTGTGCCCGTGTGTGTGCGCCCATGTGTGTGCGTATGTGTGTATGTGTGTGTGGATGGGTTTTGGAAGTGCACCATTGTCTTCTGCTCCTACAGATACTGCTGAAAATCACAGTGTTGTCAGACAGACTCTGTGGGCAGAGAGTGTGAAAATGACACTGATGGGCATAAAAGGATTTCCTGATTTGTTGTTTGCTGGACTTTTTGAGAGGATCCTTTCATGTAAAGCCATTTGTGTGTGTGTGTGTGTGTGTGTGTGTGTGTGTGTGTGTGTGTGTGTGTGTGTGTGTGTGTGTGTGTGTGTGTGTGTGTGAGTATGTGTGTGTCCGTTTGTGTGTGTTTGTACATGTTTATATGTGTGTGTGTGCATGTGTTTTGTGTGTGCATGTGTTTTGTGTGTGTGTGTTTTGTGTGTGTGTGTGTGTGTGTGTGTGTGTGTGTGTGTGTGTGTGTTTTGTGTGTGTGTGTGTGTGTGTGTGCGTGTGTGTGTGCGCAAACGCTGGAAGTATTTGGGGAGGCAGTGTTGTCTGCCGCTTCCTGTCATCTGATGCGAAGTGACAAACGCACACAGACAGCTCTGATGAAGCGTTGTGAGTGTCGCCGCTGCTCTGCTCCCGCTGCTCTGCTCCCGCTGCTCTGCTCTGCTGTGCTCACACACTCCACTCCTCCGGTCTGTCTTTTCCGCCCAGACGCCGCGTTGCACTCCGCCACCGCGAAATCGTCCCCGACTATTTTTATCTGCTCTGGTGGTGAAGTCAAGTGGGCATGCGAATGGAAGACACCCCCCATTCCCCACGTATGTGCCCATGCGGGTTCTAATGCATGACAAATGCCAGGGCTTTGCTACTGCTGTTTTCTTTGTTGTGATTTTTTTCTGCGCTCAATACGTAGTGAAGTTGTAGGCTGTGAGGGGAGGAGAGAGTGCGGCCATTGTTATAATTCACTCTCCCCTCACATACATCAACTTGACACCAAGTTTAGACTCTGATGTCTTTCACAGCATTGTGATATGGATTGGCAGAAAAAAGCAGTAGTTACCAGACCGTTTTTGGGCTTAGTTCACATGTCTCATCCCTCTCCATTACTCCTCTGATGAGTTTAATATTTGCGTCGGTGCGCATAATGGGCCTTGATTCATCCACATCACAAACGTAATGAAGGTTCGCCTCGTGTAAAAAGAGGCCAAGTAAACACCATCAATTTGTGTTTGTGTGGCTCCTCACAAGTAAACTGAAAACAAAAGTCCTTAACAAATGTAATTTAAAAGGGAACCTAGTTGGCAGTTATTTTTAGGCCGTCGTGATGAGATAAGAGATCGAATTGGGAGAATGCGAGTGCGATTTGTGAGGGAGATGACTAAGAAAACAAATGTAAAGAACTCGGAGCTTGCGTTTCTAGGTCGTACACATTAGGATTTCCAAGTGCTTTTCCAACTGCTTGTTTGGCAGCTCTGTGACTGTGTGTACGTATGTGAGGAGTGCATCTAGGGACGAGTCAGTCAGTCAGTGTGAGAAAGTATGCAAATGTCGATGCGTGTTTATGCAGTCATCTGAATGCGTGTTTGAGTCTGTGCTCTGTGGTCTAGTGCCGGTGTTAAAGAGAGCAGAGTGGGGAGGTGAGGGGAGGTGTGTGTGTGTGTGTGTGTGTGTGTGTCGAGGTAGGTGAGGGGAGGTGTGTGTGTGTGTGTGTGTCGAGGTAGGTGAGGGGAGGTGTGTGTGTGTGTGTGTGTGTGTGTGTGTGTTGAGGTAGGTGAGGGGAGGTGTGTGTGTGTGTGTGTGTGTGTGTGTGTGTGTGTGTGTGTGTGTGTCGAGGTAGGTGAGGGGAGGTGAGTGTGTGTGTGTGTGTGTCGAGGTAGGTGAGGGGAGGTGTGTGTGTGTGTGTGTGTGTGTGTGTGTGTGTGTGTCGAGGTAGGTGAGGGGAGGTGTGTGTGTGTGTGTGTGTGTGTGTGTGTCGAGGTAGGTGAGGGGAGGTGTGTGTGTGTGTGTGTGTGTGTGTGTGTGTGTCGAGGTAGGTGAGGGGAGGTGTGTGTGTGTGTGTGTGTGTGTGTCGAGGTAGGTGAGGAGAGGTGTGTGTGTGTGTGTGTGTGTGTGTGTGTGTGTCGAGGTAGGTGAGGGGAGGTGTGTGAGTGTGTGTGTGTGTGTGTGTGTCGAGGTAGGTGAGGGGAGGTGTGTGTTTGTGTGTGTGCAGAGGTAAGCACTGCACGCTCCTTTGAGAGGCTGAGAGAAGAGGTTTGAGTTATGCAGATGTGAAAACTGGAAATCAGGAGAAGTGATCACTGCAAAAACTTTCCCTGCTTTTTCTGAGGGAATATTGTCTGTGAATGTATGTGTGTGTGTGTGTGTGTGTGTGTGTGTGTGTATCCCCATCCCTTGCAGAAAACAAAACAGAATACCCGAAAACCTGTTTTTTCTAAACATTGCACTTCTACTCTACGCTGAGCGACTGTCATGTATTTATTTATTCTTAAACAAGCATACTTAGAGCTCAGTTTAGCTCATGTCTCTCTCTCTCTCTCTCTCTCTCTCTCTCTCTCTCTATATATATATATATATATATATATATATATATACATATATATATATATATATATATATATCACACAGACACACACACACACACACACACACACACACACACACACACACACATACACACACACTGGCACACGTCTGCAGTGATGAACAGCTCCCCAGAGGTGGGGGGTCAGAGAGACAGGTGTGATGGGTGTTCAATAGACTGTGATGTGTGGCGCTGCCCCCTTATCAGCGGCCTGCCATCTTATCAGGGCTCTGCCACCACCAGCATAGTCAGGCCACATCACACGTTTATCAGCTCGTACTGCAAACACACCACTCTACTAACCACACACACACACACACATACACACACACACACACATGCACACACAAACACACAGAAACAAACTGTACCCAACCATACACACAAATGCACACACACACACACACACACACACACACACACACACACACACACACACACACACACTCGCACACACACTGTATCCCTCCTGACCCACACACACAAATACACATACATACACACACTGTACCCCCTAACATACATACAGGACACACACATGCACATACACACACACAGACATGTGTGAAGGTTTTTATACAACCATACAGAAGAACCTATAAACTGTCTCAACACACACATAAATACACATAGGTGCACTGATGCACAAATTATAAATATACACATACATAATTAGATACTTACCGGACTATTGGTTTCCCATCTGTCTATGTGTTTCAAATGACTCTCTTGCTTGTTGGTTAGCAATAATGTGAAGACATGGATATTACATTAATACTCTACATGAGGGTTTGCAGGCCAGCCTTTCTTCTTATTGACTCCTATTTTGGTTTTAGACAAACAGCCCTCCTTATTTAGACTTTTATTCTAAATGTGTTCTTTTTTTCTTATATTTAGGCATGTTACCAATGACCTATCTGTTTAAAATGAAGAAGAATCTGGGGCTACTGCTACACCTGTCATTTCAGTGTAGCCTGATATCTCTAATGATGTTTACGTAATACTAGACAACACCATAAGGAATAAGGTCCAGTCTCATGTCTGAGCAGGGAGTTGTGTGTATGCTAAACATCAAATCAGCCAAATGCTGAAAAACATTACAATAAATCAATACATAATGACATCTTGTGTGTAGCCTAGACTTACACACTAACAGAGAACTCAGAGAACAAACTAACACTAGAGCGCCGCTGTAGCAGGCAGCTCACTGCTCCAGATTAGTGTGTGCTTCACCTCACTGTGTGTTCACTGAGTGTTTCACTAATTCACGGATTGGGATAAATGCAGAGGCCAAATTTCCCTCACGGGATCAAAAGAGTATACTTATATACTTATACTTATACTTACTTAACTGAATTGACTCCCAACGTTTGAATCAGGTCTCTGAATCTATATGATCATACAGTAGCATTTTTACAAAACTGCCTCAGGAATATGTTATATGACAGTAAATATACTGAATAAAATGTATGTGGTTGTCACACTAAGCTTAAGATGAGTACATTTCTATGGCTTTTGGATATATCGTCTAATTCCACTTGAACTATATTTGACCACTGGGCCCAGCAAGCTCATGTCCATTAAGCTTTGATGTTATGGTTTAACCATGTTTTGGGTCTATCAACCAAAATAAAGTGAAAAAGCTCCTTTCTGAGTTCTAAGTGGTTCTCTCTCGGTTCACCGGTGAATGTACAAATCTGCTCCTCTTTGTTTGTTTTCTTTGTTTTCCGCTCTTGAGAGATTTTGTGCTTGACTTCAAATGGATTGTGGTGCTCAAAAGCATTTGTGGCAATCTCAAGTGTATGCCCTTGCTGGTGGGGGTCTCCATTCCGATAATTACTTTTCGTATCAATAATTCATCCCCCTAGCACAACTTTAGTTTTTGTTTTTCTCTTTTGTTTGTCCGCTAAATTATTTACGTTTCCCTCAGATTGATTGTGCTAAGCTGTGCGCTCCCAGATAGGGCACTCCAGTCCACTCCGCGCGCTCCAAAGGGTGAATGGCTGATGAAGTGAAAGTGCGTGCTACGTCAACCGCCCACTCTGCGCCGCTCTGACGTCTTCAATTGTTCCTCCATCCAGGCCTTTTACCCTGGACGCGTCGCTGGCCTCCTCGCTGTGGACTGCTGTGAAGAGGAGGTCAAGGCTTTCAGCAGTGCTGTTCCCCAGGTAAATGTTCCAGTTCCAGGGAGGCCTGACGCCTTGGACAATGCGCTACAGTTTCAGCAGTGGCTGCAGATGAGGCCTATCACACACTCAGACCAAACTAACGCCGCCTCATTGCCCATGCTAATGTCAGGTCAGCACTCTCCCTCTCCTGTCTCGGAACTCTCTCTCGCTCACACACACACACACACACACACACACACACACACACACACACACACACACACACACTCATGTCTGAACTCTCTCTTTCGCTCTCTCTCCCTAGCCAGCTGAACGCATGCGTGTCCTGTGTCCTAATGTTCTTTATGGTAGGAGTGAGGGGAAGAGTGCAGCATGTCCTGTGTCCAGTGCTAAATATGTGTGTGGCTGCCTGAGGCCCCTCTGTCTGACACTCTGACCCAAACCTTTTATCACACAGCTGATTTTTACTGACTGAGGTGTTAAGTCACAGACTTACACAGGTTTCCCTTTTTCTTGTTGCACTGGAAACCTCCCTGTACACACACTCCTCACCAGTGTGTGTGCTCCCTGACACATTCCTCAGGTTGGGCTTGTGTGATCGAGGACAGGTGGTAAATACTGTGTGTCTGACCACGCTGTCCGGTAAGTGGGAGAATAAGCGCCTATCCCTGTGTTTACTGGACGGTTCCTCTTCGGCTTCTTTGACTCTGACTATTCAAGTCCTTAGAAGCTCTACCAGAAAGACTTGGGAGACAGAAATATCATGAAAGAATTTAATCCTGAATAGGATATATGAACAATGTAAGAAACGTCAGATGAATAGCGATCTGAATATTAAAACAGTCTGTGGCGTAGGCCACCGTCCATAAATTGGCAAGCAGTGTGGAGATCTGGGATCCTGCTGGCTGAGGGAGGCAGGGGACCTACAACTCTGGCTTAAGTTAAGTAGAGACTAACTGGTGGAAGTTGGCATAATACTAGAGTACTAGAGAGGTGAATTGGAAGCTGAAGCTTTAAAATATGTGTGAGCTTTCTATTGGTTAGTAGTAATTGAATAAATGGCCTGACAACTTGACTTCCTAGTAATACTTTCTCCTAGACTATAACTGGTTAGTGTGTTGGGAATGAAATGCGTGACAACGTGTCTTCTTGGTAGAACTTCGCTAAACCTATTATTTTTTGTGTGAATATGTGTGTGTGCGTGTGTGTGAGAGAGAGCATACTGTATGTATGTGTGTGTGTGTGTGTGTGATGAGCGGTTAGCACCATTAGTAAGTTAGTTAGTTAGGAACTTGAGTAATTCTGTCACCAAGCAACCCGACCCTCAGCCAACCCGACCTCCAAGTCACCAGTGTTCTTGTGACCGCCTTCCTCTCCCGGCCGTGTAATTCCTCCTCTTTTTCATCCCTCAGCTTTATTTGAAGAAAATGAGCCTCTTCACAGCTCTTATCACACGCTGGGAGAGCCGTCACTTTGGGCTTTGAGTTCTTTTACAGCTACATAACACCCGATTAAAATATAAAAAAAAGGAGAGGAAAAAAAGAGAAACCATACATCTTTCAGCAAGACTCAAGGGAATCTCTCTCTCTCTCTCTCTCTCTCTCTCTCTCTCTCTCTCTCATGGCTTCTCCAATTCCTTCCTCTCCAAACAGCGGCAGTCCCAGCGGAGGACATGTTTGTCTGTGTTCCTGCAGGTGCAGGAGCTGTGCGGAGCTTTGAGATCTCACCCGTCAGGGCCGAGACTCTAGTCTACACCGGCCTCCCGCCGACTCCACCTGTAGGCTCCATGTCTACCGGGCAGAGCTCAGCACGGGCAGAGCCACTCTCAAAGGGGCCGCACAGAGAGAGGAGACGGAGCGAGACAGGCACACTGAGAGCTGCTGCCTGACAGTTCTCTCTCTCTCTCTCTCTCTCTCTCTCTCTCTCTCTCTCTCTCTCTCTCTCTCTCTCTCTCTCTCTGTCTCTCTATTATGCGGCTGGCTGCTGTTCTCTAGGCTCGTAGGAATCACAGTGAATGGATATTCAGAGTTTGATATGTGTATTTGGTCATTAGGTAGACGTGTTTACAATTTAAACCGAAGGGGAGGGGCTCAGGAGTGTATTCCTGGATAGGTCAATTGCTTAAAAGCAAAAAGAATGTTATATATATTTATGCTATAGATATACCCATAGATGTTTCAAACAAAACATCATGTAATGTCTAGAAGAACCTTTAGTATTTTGAGTAATGCTAATTAAGATAAGTGGTAGTCTTCTTTTTTTAAAAAAAAAAAAGAATGATTAATCAGGTATTAAGGAGATGACAAGACAGCCCTCTCCTCGGACCTTGTCCTTGGAAAAAAATCCCCATGACTGTCCCATGGTTTGTGGGATGCTCAGCGAAGACGTCACAAGATGGCAATTTCTCCTGCTGCACAGCTGTGCACTCCCCCGTCTCCCCGTCAGGTGTGTGTGGCTCCCGCTTGCGTCTTTCTCCATCTTTTGAAAACGTCATTTGTTATTACACCCCCCCCCCCCCCCCCAACCCCCTGGCACATATGGCCTGCAGATAGCCTCTCCCTGGCAAGGGGGAAAAACATTTGGCAGTTCCTCCAGTAACAATGTACATGGACCCCAGAATTGTATACAGTATACATACTGTTCTCATGCCTGTGTCCTGCAAACGTCGGACCATCAATCACCCGACAGCTCCCGTTTAATGGCAAACGTCCAAATTTTTTGAGGGACACATTTCCAGTAGGCTTGCTACATACTGAACCACAGCTTCAGAACATTTACCTTCTGTCCGTGATGGAACAAAAAAAAAATGGCCAGAGCCAAAGCCAAAGACATGTTTTAGTGGCGGATGTAGGTTTTATGATTTGTGTGGGTTGACTTGAGTGTTTGTCTTGTCTTGAGAAGCAGCATGGTTAATCCGGTCCCTCCAAGAATGCATTTCAAATCCAATTTGGTGCGTTTGTGTAATGACGGAGGTCATGCCTCGTTCTCTCTTCCCTGTGGAAGCCGTGTGTGTTCTTTATCGAATCGCTCGCTTCCTATCACCATAGTTTCACCACTGAGCTGTTCCACAAACACACCAAGGAGAGGTGGTGTGAGTTTTCTATTATCAACCGAACACCCCTTCGACCTGCACACACACACACACACACACACACACACACACACACACACACACACACACACACACACACACACACACACAGACAAACACACACACACACACATACATACACACATTCTCACACAAAACATACATTCTCTGCCTCTCTCTCTCTTTGTCTCTCACACACACACACACAGACGGACACATATACTTACACACACTCACACTCATGCTTTCTCACTAATACCTCCGTGGGGACAGCTTTTTAACTGGTGTGTTGTGCCGGGCGGTCCCTCTTTCGGCCAGCTCCAGTCCAGATCAGTGGGTCCATTATCCTCTTATTTGTGTGACATTGTTGTTAGTGTTGGGGTTTAATGACAGGGAACAGCACGCCACCTCATTTGCAGGCCTGTCACTCTGTCACAACTGATAGGCTTCTTTAATTAAGGCCATGGAGTTAGCAGTGCCTGAAGCCCTGTGGGAGTAACACACACACACACACACACACACACACACACACACACACACACACACACACACACACTCACACACACTCACACACACTCTTTCTCTCTCTCTCTCTCTCTCTCTCTCACACACACACACTCTTTCTCTCTCTCTCTCTCTCACACACACACTCTTTCTCTCTCTCTCTCTCTCACACACTCACACACACTCTTTCTCTCTCTCTCTCTCTCTCTCTCTCTCACACACACACACACACTCTTTCTCTCTCTCTCTCTCTCTCTCACACACACACTCACTCTTTCTCTCTCTCTCTCTCTCTCTCTCTCACACACACACTCATACTCTTTCTCTCTCTCTCTCTCACACACACACACACACACACGCACACTCACATACACACACACACACTCACACACACCCACACACACTCACATACACAGGCACAAACACTCACTCATTCCCACCAGAGCAAAGAACTCGGAAGAACGGATGCTTGAATTTGTTCATGGTCATTTCTGTGGAAGGGAGAGATTTTATTGTCTCGTAGCCAGGGTGTGATGTGCTTCATCCAATAAACAAATAATGTGTGTGTGTGTGTGTGTGTGTGTGTGTGTGTGTGTGTGTGTGTTGTCCCTGTTTATTGTGTGCTATTGGTAAGCTACGCCAGGTGTACTTTGTCTGAGTTTCAGATTAACCGAGGGATGTTTGGCAGGTAGAATGAATGACAGGTTTGTAGGAGATGACCGGCAGAGTTTAATTTACGCTTTGTTTGGAGCTCAACGGAACGTGACCGATTCCGGGTGTCCTTGATTTAGGGATGTGATCTGACATCAAACAGGCAGCTGGGAAACCTGGCCATATACTGTCTTGACAGCAACAATAAGCAGCGGGCATGAGAGAGGGCTTTTGGACAGAAGCCGAGCAGCTTTCCCTTGGAGGTGGGGTGTGTGTGGATGGGTGTGGGTGTGTGTGTGTGCTCCTGGATGTGTGTCTATGGAAACATGTCTGGGTTTGTGTGTTTGTATTCTGTGTGTGTGATTGTTGTGCCTGTGGCTGTGTGTGTGTGTGTGTGTGTGTGTGTATACGTGTGAGTGAATGAGAATGTGTGCGAGTGAATGTGTATGTGTGTGTGCATATGCATATGTGTGCACACGTCTGTACAACTGAGCATTTCTTGCGTGTGGAAGCATGTGATCAACTGGCCGTCTAACTGAGGAGTGGACTTCTGCCCGAGGCGGCAATGTTGATGTGTGTGTCTGACACAGTTCAGGGAGAGGTCACCTCTCCTGGCCTCTCCCTATGCACTGATGGACTCAAGCTAAACAGTCCTGGTCCACGCCAGACAAATCCTTTATCTTCCCCTCTTTCGACTTTTCCTCTCTATCCCTCGTTTACTCTGTCTGTCTATCTATCTTGTCTTCTCTCTCTCTCTCCCTTCTCTGCTTCCTACCTCTATCTCTCTCCACACACTTTTTTCTCTCTCTCCTTCCACAAACTTGTCCTCTCTCTTCCTCCCTCTCTCTTCTGTCTCTCCATCCTCTTGTTCATCCATGCCATCTCTGTGCCCCTGTCTGTGCCCGTGTTTTATGTGCCCACCGTCTCTCCCTCGCCAGCTCATGCTCTGGACTGTTAACGGCACATTCTTGGGGCCCTCTGGTTAGACTTCACATCACTGTGTTAATTGGTTGCATTAACTCTGGCTGATTGAAGTGGATTTGCAGAGGCACAGAGAAAAACACACAAATGGCTTGCTCAGGGAACAATTATCGTTAGCAGGGCGGGAGGACGTCTCCATTACTGCCAAGGTCCTTTGTAGTTGAAATGAGTTTTGCGGTGACAAGCTTTCTGTTGGGGTGTGGGTGTGTGGAGTTTGTGTGTGTGTGTGTGTGTGTTTGTGTGTGTTTTTGAGTGTGTGTATGTGTGTTTGGGGTGTGTGCGTGTGCGGAGGTGCACTTGTATTTGTGTATGCATGCGTATGAAATTTTACCATGCCACATCTTTAACTCCCTATTTCACACGCAGCCAATTAGCTCTCGTTATAATTACGCTCACATTTGAAAGTAAATGACAGTATTAATTTGCAAGCTAGACGGATTTTGCCTCTAAACATGTTTCCAGGAGTCGTTCTGAATATAAAACAAAACAAAACACCCTCCGGTACAAACACTAAATCTTTCATTCTTTTATTTTTCTATTCATTTCATGTTCTGTTGGCTACTTCACTGCCCTCCGGCTCTTCTTCCAGTCAAGGCATCATCGTGTCCACCAAGCCAGAACAGTCCCTGAACAGCAGAAAATCTATTCAGCACATCAGCATACCCACGTGCGGCTTCAACTCTGCAAAGGCTCGGTTTAAGGTCTGGAAGCGTGAACAATTCATGTAGTAGTGGGTAAATGAGTCAATCCTGAGAATTCTGTCTGCTGCTCCCGTTGGTTTAACGATTTGCACTGACCTCTACTCGAATCTCATTACTTATTGTTCGATCAAACAAGGTTTACTGCTTAGTTAAATGCTTAATTTCTGAAATGCCTAAACAATCTAGACTCACCAACCATGTCTGAGACTAGGATTGTGTCCAAGCCATTGTCCAAGAAGGCTTTGCATCTCTCTGTTTTACACATTAAAAGTAGGATATTGATTTTGTGGTGAGTTTTGACTATAATACATACTGAATCCTGAACACTCAAATCACACAGATCAGACAGTAAATATAAGAGTTGAGTCTTGTTTTTTTATTCTCACTGTTGTTGTTGTTGTTGTTTTATCCCATCTCTTCTTGTGTGTGAAAGGACAAGCATCTATATTAAGTATTTTGCATAAGTGTGGTATTTCTGACGCTGGAGAGGTTGACACTGCTCCCTCTCAGATTTGCCTGTGATTGTGCTCCTCATTAATCTGCCCATTGTGTGGCGGCTCAAGTATTTCTCCCTTTTCCCCGCACAGCCTATTGCCACCGTCGCTATTCAGACGGATGCTCCTGCACCGCCGCGATTTTAATGGCTTCTCCTCGCGTCTTAATCCCACTCGAGCCAGCGAGCAATGTGCCTGCTCTGCTGCTGCTCCGTCGCCCATATAACCCTGGTGACAAGAGGGACGTGGAGTGTGGCATACTGGGGATCAAGTTACCGCCATCGCTTGTCTTTTTTTATCTGCCTTTTTTAATATGATGTTGAGTTTTCACTGGGCCTCCTCTCCTCTCCAAGCTTGTAATGAGCATCTCAGAAGGGTTTTTTGGCCAGGGGGGCAGAAGGGCTTTTAGTCCTGGAGGGGTGGGGGGTGGGGCAGAGGCAGAGGGGTGAATCTTGGGGCAGAGTGGTTATAATCATACAGGAGAGGCACAGTCAGATTCGGAGGTATTTGTGGAAAGAGGCAATGAAGTGGATGCCAGGTAGTATAGGTGGAAATAGAGGAGATTTAATGTGAGAGTAAGTCTACTGCAACGGTGCTGTACTGTCTTAGATCCTGCTGCCCAAAAGCTCCAAAAAAAATCCTATTAAGAAATGTGCTTCCTGTTGCAACACAGTAGTAACATCTTGAGAGAGATGATGAGGTAGTGTGTTTCTGCCAAGATAGAGAAGAGACTCAGTGGGACTCAGTACGTAGACCATAGACCAAGCACATTAATGAATTTCCTGATTTACTCAACTTTGTAAACACGTCATTGCAGAATGATGTGAAGAAATAGAATGAATCTTGAACATTGGTCTGAAACTGCAGCTCTGTTCCACCACAGGGCACCCATTCAAACCATAAAGAGCAAAAAAAGAGACATTGCAACCAAAAACAGTTTACAACAAAGACAACTACATAATGAGATGAGGCAGCCGGGGTGATTGAAAGGCTGCACTGGGAGAGCTCTAAGTTCCTTAACGAGGCAGGAGATGTGAAGGTCAGGTGAAGTGAAGTGTGTTTGCAAGACGGAAAGCAAACAGCTTCTTTTCCATATGTACCCTGACTCTCAATACACAAGTCTGTTGTTTTCTTAGAATCGTTTTCTTAGAGTCGTGAACCATCATTGCTAAATCTAAACAATGTTAGTGAAAAGCCAGACTGTGGAATGTTTATCACAACTCCCAGTGTCTTCTGAACTAGATTACAATTCAACTCTAACGCCATTTCATTTATGTTTACCAACATTCTCTTGAAAGAGTCTCTCATAAAAGATCTTAACTCACACTACATACTTTAAGAGCACTATTTATGCATCCGAGGCAACAAAGTGCGGTGTGTGTGTGTGTGTGCAAAAGGCCCTTTTAATTTTCTATTTGCATCTAAATCCAAAGGCCTTGAGCCTAGCATATCTTATGGCAACAGTCTGCACGAGGCAATAGATCCCCCACACCACCCACTATCAAATTGCCAGGTGTCACAAAGACTTCCCATATATTTAGCAATTTCTTTAGCTTTTGTGTCCTCATATCGTCTTTTATGTGAAACATTCCTGGTAAATCACAGGTTAGTTTCATCTGAACACAAGGGACATGTTCATCATATTTGAATTCATTCTTGTTTACAGTGACATGTTAAGCTTTTCATTTAGCTCCTAGCAAAGGCAGTAAACAGCCTAACCAATATATCTTCCTTCATGTGGTGGATGGGGCGCTGGCCTTGTGCTATGTCAGAGACCAGAAGCTCAAACCTACGTGTTGTGTTGCTCGTCTGTGTGGAAACATTTTCATTGTTTACTGTCCGACGAGATGATTCTTAAAGAATGTGCAACACAACAGACTCATTTCTATCTACTTGTTGCTGCTGAATGGCGTGTAAAAGCTCAGAGCACGACAGTGATCTGATGAACATCTGCACAGCTTACCATGTGGTATACGCTGCACTCTGTGTAGGACAGGCCTGAAGCACAGTGACCCGTGGGGCAGATCTCTGCCACAGGGGTAAAATAATAATACTACTACATCATTTTTAGAGTGCTTTTCAAGACACTCAAATATGCTTTACAGGTACATAACAAACAGACAAAGTACAAGGTTACATAAACAGAGAAAAACACACAGGTACATGGACAAGGTTACATAAACAGAGAAAAACACACAGGTACATGGACAAAGCAGGAGACAGACCTGGAGAGGTACAGTAGGCAATGAGAAGGGAAAAGCTGGGGAAGTCAATTGACAGGAAATGGCATCATAGCCAACATGGTGGATGTCATAATCAGTAAACCATGAATGTGTTTGGCTTGTGTGTATGTGTATGTGGTTTGTGTTTGTGTGTGTGTGTTTGTGTGTGTGTGTGTATGTGGTTTGTGTGTGTGTGTGTGTGTGTGTGTGTTCAAGAGGAGCTGTAGGTGGGTGATTTGGTGAAAGTGGAGCAGGAGGGGGCTGCAGGCTGCACCAAAGTAGACATTATGGGCTCATTCATTTCCCGTAATTAGGGAGGGCCAAGTGGATGGATGGCTGGGGCGAGAGATGGAAGTTGGGCTATAGAAGATGGAGGTGGATCAGGTGATTTATAATGGGGTGGGTGGACAGAAGTCTGTGACCTGGAATGGAAAGGTGATTGGGGAGTGGAGTGGAGCATAGAGGTCTGTGTGGGGTGTGGGTGGGGCATCACGGTTTGCCGGGCAGGGCTTTTATTTCTCGTATTTGCTGGATCTGGACGCTGGAGAATGTAAAGGTGGGCTGCTGTTTTAGTGGCGGCCATGATGGATTGGACAGGTCTCCCTTGGGCATTATGGGGAGGTGGTGTTTGAGAGGTGCATTGTGGGATGTGATGAAAGGGGTCGGGTTGGGTGTGTGCGTGCGTGTGTGTGATGTGTTGGACTTCTGACAACTCGCGGAGCTCTCTGTGATTTGTGGAGACTGGGTGGGGCGGATTGTAGGTGTGTGTGTGTGTG
>NC_055959.1:6561837-6596837 GCF_018492685.1 Alosa sapidissima | reverse complement strand
GCAGGTTTGACCACTCCTCAGAGCGCTGACCGTGAATGCGTGAGTGAGTGAGAGAAGAGAAGAGAGGAGAAGAAGGAAGTGAGAGGGAGCAGAGGAGAGCAAAATGAATACAATGTACTGAGAACGAGAGGCAACAAGAGAGAACAGAGACAGAGGAATCACCATGATGCAAAACACTGGATGACCATTGTGATTCTCTGGCTCAGTCTCAGTGTGGGATGTAGCTGCCGTTTACGTCAGTGCCAAGGTCTGTGTTTGGAAGCCCGGAGTGAGAGTCAATTACAGCCAGAAACCAGGATGTGATGTCAGACACAGAGAAAGCAAAAATGAAAGGATATAGAAAGACAAGGGAGAAGACAGGAGAGAGAGAGTGTGTGGGAGAGAGACACAAAGAAGGAGAAAAGCAAGTGGACCACACTAAGGCTCAAGCTCTGTAGTCTGGGCCGGGCTAATCTCGGACTTCACACCCACCGCCGACCCAGAGATGTCCGGCGGGTTTTGACAGCTCCGCAGCAGAGCACAGAGTCACTCCGTCAGAGTCTGGGAGTTTGGATGGGTGGGTGGCAGCGCTGAGCCTGAGCCTGAGTCTGATGACTGGCACTATTTCACGGAGATGGGCTTTAATTGCTCAGCCAATTTAAGCAAGCAAGCAAGCAGGCAGCTTCATCATCAGGGGCGGGTCGCCAAGAGCAGGGTGACGGACTGGAAAGCAAAGGAGAGACGTGGGAAGGGGAATTGATGGGTAAGGGGTGGTTGGGTAGGGGGGGTGAAATGGATGGATTTGGGGGGGGGGGTAAGGTGGGGTGGAGGAGGATGAGGTGAGCTAGGGAGGCACAAGACAGGAGGAGATCAAGAGAGAGAGAGAACGAGCAGTCCAGGCTAGGCCAGGGAGACACACATGCACACTGGAGGCCCTCTGGGAAGACATGATGAAGAGAGAGAGAGAGAGAGAGAAAGAGATAGACAGAGAAGGGAAAGCTGAACAAGCTGAGAAGTAGAAAGAGGACAAAGCAGGGAGGAAGGAAAATAACATTTCATTTCTGAGAAAGAGAGGGAGAAAAAAGCAAGACTCAGTCAGCCCATTTAACAGGCTCGTTCCTGTGAATTGCTCAATGCTGCATGAATGGCTTACTGCATGTAAAGTAGTGCATAGCTGTTTCCAAATTTTCAGTTATTTTATACTCGAATTACAAATTCTATTACCTCAGCCTGGGCTCACTGCGTAATAGTTCCCATATGTGACAAAAACACGGTTGTATTTAGAATTTAGAATGCACTCATACCAGAGGGATTTCTGTAAGCCAGGGGTCTCAAACACCCGGCCCGCGGGCCAAATCCGGCCCGCGTCCTGCCCAATTCCGGCCCGCGACGTATGACAAAATAATAATGTAATTCGGCCCTTGAGGCTATTAATTGCGACAAACAACGATACTGATTAAAATAGACGATAGATCCAGGTACGGTGACATCTCATTTGTAGGCCTACTCTGCTCCACTATGTGCAAGACATCCAGAGCTTGATTCAAACCCAAAATCGCTGCGCAAAGTTTTCAGGAAATACTTGTATTACACGCGAGAAACACAAAGACGTGCATTTGTAATGACGCGGAAGCGATGCAGGCCATAGTGTTGCAGAAATTAAGCAGAAATAGCCAGGCCTACACCAAATGTTGAAAAACGTTCACGTGTGATGAAGTCTTAGGTAAACTATGTTATTCCCCTACTCCTCCTTTTGGAGATTATGATCGATCGTCTATGACTGATAGTCACGGTGCGTCTGTGAATGGAGGTGCGTGTATACAACGGTGTCCACTAAGCATACCATGCTTGTTTCGACCCTCTGCCCAACATAGCTTGGCGGTTGCAGTGGTAATCGTGATGATAGTGTCCGTAATGGATGTGGTACAGACAGCAGGGCTAGTAGAAATAGGGCTCTAAAGAACTACAAAGTCACCCGCAATACGATGCGAACTTCTGGGTACTGCAGATTTCCCGCGATAGGAACTGTTTGACCAAAATACTTTATTGTAGGCCTATATTGTAGTAATCTATTACTAAACCACAACATCTTAGGTGTTGGTATACATCTTAGGTGTTTTTCTGTTAATTTGTTATGTGGGTAATATGAAAAAAGGAAAGTAAACCTGCTTACATATGTTCATCCAGTATTTACTGAAAGGTGCATAATTTGAGGTGCTTGCCATCCAGTGACAAATTAGATGGGTAAATTTACCCCCTTCATAAACTTTTGTTTTACTCAAAGATTTTTACATTTACAGTATAACTTTATCTCTGACCACTTTCAAGCCATGGCCTTTTAAATTTTGATATAAAAATCCAATGGTGTTGCTTTCTTAACCCTGATGCCTAGTTTGCCAGGTTTAAAAAAGTTATGAGAGGAAATATTTTTATTTGGTGTGAAACACACACACATACCTGTTTTTTATGTTTTTCATTTATTTTATAATTTGTATTAATATTTATTTTATAATTATTTTATTTATAAGCTAAGGTTGCTAGCACAGGTGTCTAAAACTAGATAAAAACACTTGCACTTTCTGTTTGCAGTTTTGTGTGGTATTTGAAAAAAAGAACATTGCATTTTCAGAAATAGCCGGCCCTCCAATCAGATGACGTTGGCAGAATTGGCCCCCAGCTCATTTGAGTTTGAGACCCCTGCTGTAAGCAGTCATATCATTCACTATATACTGGCACCCTATAGAAAAGCTGGTTGCCCATACAGTATATTATACACAGCTCTTTTTGTTTTGCCTTATTGTCACATTTCTGGACTGATATTATGTTCTTCCTGTTTGCTTGCCTCCTCTGTTAATGCTCTGTTAATGCCTCTCTCTCTCTCTCTCTCTCTGTCTTTCTCCTGCTCTGTCTCTTTCCCTCACTCCCTCTCTGTCTCTCTCTTTCTTTCCTCTCACCTCCCTCTCTCTCTCTCTTTCCTCTCACCTCCCTCTCTCTCTCTCTCTCTCTCTCTCTCCATCACTCCTGCTCTGTCTCTTTCCCTCACTCCCTCTCTGTCTCTCTCTTTCTTTCCTCTCACCTCCCTCTCTCTCTCTCTTTCCTCTCACCTCCCTCTCTCTCTCTCTCTCTCTCTCCATCACTCCTGCTCTGTCTCACTCCATCTCTCCTCGGTTGCTTCTGTTTTCCCCTCCGCAGCTCTTCGTCTTCATCCAGACCTCCCACACACAGCCTGATTCACAGACAGACAGCCTGATGCACCCTTTAGATAAACGCCCCAGTGCCGAGCTGAAAATACTGTCTGCCGGCTGGCTGGAAGGCTGGTTTTGGTGTCATGCCCCCCTTCACACACACACACACACACACACACACGCAGTACACACACACACACACACACCCCACCAACCTCAAAAGTTCCTCTGTTGATGACGTAGAAACACCTTTAGGCATGGAGAGATGTGCACGAGAGCTTATAGTTGAGATGCGTAGGATGTGTGTGTGTGTGTGTGTTTCTGCCGTTTAGAGCAGTGTGTGTGCGTGTGTTTCTGCCGTTTAGAGCAGTGTGTGTGTGTGTGTGTGTTTAAAGGGGAAGGAGGTGTTAGAACAGTGTGTGTCTAGAGTTTAGAGCAGCAAGTGTACTGTATGTGTGTTAGTGTGTGTGTGTGTGTGTGTGTGTGGACTTCAGAGCCGCGTGTGTTTGTGTGTGTGTATGGAGTTTAGAACAGTGTGTGTGTGTGTGTGTGTGTGGAGTATAGAACAGTGTGTGTGTGTGTGTGTATATGTGTGTGTGTGTTTTTTTAGAGCAGTGAGTGTGTATGTGTGTGGAGTTTAGAGAAGTGTGCGTTTGTATGTGGATGCTTAGCAGCAATGCTACCTCTCTCTCTCTCTCTCTCTCTCTCCTTCTCTCTCTGTTTCTTAGCTTTTTTATGCCCAAAGGCTTTCTCTCCCGCTAAATCACCTTGAGCCTTTTGTGCTGCAGGTGCCTTCAGGCCGCCAACAGCTACGGTCAGGCAGCTGGGCAAGGCAGTCAGTCTCAGCCGTCAAATCACCTGTGGAGGTGAGCCGAGGAGTGGTCGAGCTCGACGGCAAATGATTTCATTTTCTGTGGGTCATCGCCCAATTTCTGATCTTGTTAGCCCGTCAGCATGGCAGTTGTTGAACACAAAGAGTTCTCGGGAGGGGGAGACATAATTGAATCAGATGCACTTGGCCCCTTTCGGTGTAGTCCATAGCAACCTAGCAGACAGCATGTGTGTGTGTGTGTGTGTGTGTGTGTGTGTGTGTGTGTGTGTGTGTGTGTGTGTGTGGTACATATGGTACCAGAGTCCATCTCTTAACCCTGATGCAGGTAGTTACATAAATCATCCCCTTCTGCCTGCTCGCCTGGCAGAGACATGAATACACAATTCAAATGACTTCTGCTATGCACATGCTGTCATGACAATAGTTACCATGGCACTAGCAGAAGATAAGGATCCCAATATCGGCACCACATCTGGCAGGATCGGTAGAGCTAAAGCTGAGTATGGCCTAAAAGAATGCAAATCGTATACAATTGTCTGTTGTTTACATTTAATTGCTTGGGTGACTCGCTTGTATCTAAGGCATGGCATGTCCCATGATAATATGGAAGTTGATTACATTGCTAGAACTCATTAAGATTACAACTTATTCCTCTTGGGGGAGTATAGCGCAGTATGTTTGTTTGTTGGAGTGGAAAGTAGGTTGGATTTCACTGTAGTGATTCAGCTGTATTCGCAAGGGCGTACAAAGCAAACAATGTTTCCCAAACTAAATTGCACCATGCATCATGGCTTCAGCGGTTTCTTGCAGACTGTTCTCGGCATGACTAACTATGAAAATGTCTTGAGCCACTGACGGGGCATCATCGACTGGCCCGTTGCAGATGCCTTAAATTGGCTGGATGGAGGGAGGGAGGGAGCGGTATGGATTAATACAATTGCACTGATGCACTGATGCCTTAAACTGGATCCACTGCAATGAAATGAAAAGATGTCCCTTCATTTAACCCCAATCTGATTTTATGTGCCATGGCTTTTCTCAGTGTCCCTCTGCTGGCTGCATATTTCATTGATTAGTGTGATTCGATTCTTTACAACCGTACTGCTGTTGTGAGAATGGCTACGGCATTATTCATCATGTCATAATGTAAACATATTAACTATGACATCCATTGAACTTCGATAGATGGTTGGTGTAATCACCTACTCTGTATATCATTTAGAATCAAGCCATCAGATGCACTGAATAGAGATGCAGTAACGCAGATGGTGAAAGACAGAGCTGTTGCCTAGTAGGTGTGACCAGAGCCTGCTGCATCTGAGAGAAGGCTAATCTGGTTAGCAATGAAAGGACTTTAGAGACAAGGGACACAGCAGAGTCTGTGTCAGATCTTAAGCTGTCATTTATTTGGATTTGTCTGCAGCAATTTAGCATGCTCCGTTTCTGCCTGCCTGCCTGCCTGCCATCCTTTCTCTTGTCCAAAAAGAAAATAACTTTACAGCTCTTGTGAAGTGAAGTGACATCATCCACGTCCTTGACCAACAGACCCGTACTCTCCCGTATCCTTGATGAACTTAGTTGCCATGGCTGTGCTTTCATAACGGGAGAGGCTATATAGAGATCTGCTGGGTAGAGCCAGCGGGGAAATAGCAGGCGCCAACTAGCATTGTGTCATGTTTGCACCTCTTCTATTATTCTATTCTATTTCTTTTATTGTTGTTGTTGTTTTGTTCAGATGGTTTATGGAGATGATAATAGATCAGAATAGTGAAATTGAAGTATTTCAGGGAGAGCAAAGGTAAGGGAGAATGTTACCATTCAGCCATCAAGCCATCTCCGCTCAATCAACTCCTGCATTTAAATGCTAATTTGTTTTCCTTGAGATTGGAGTTGGATTTTTGTGTTTTATTCCCCCCCCCCCCCCATCTGTTAAACCCCCCACTCCCCACACACACACCCTCATCAAGCTGAGAACATTTCACCCGCTGTCATGGAAACCAGGACAGCATGTCGTCTGAGACCAGTGCTCTCTGAATTATTTTGAATACATTTTGTTTTCTTTCCATTTTGACTTTAATTGCACAGCTAAATACCCGCCCATGTCTCTGCTCATTGAAGACTTTTGAACCTGCCTTCCATCTCACTACACTTTCAGCTATATGTATATTGCTCCAGACTCATTGCTTGGACAGTAGCCTCCTTTCTGCTAAAGTGTACCATCATTTCAAATCAAATAAATGGACGCCAATAAAATGATCATTTACTCTCGCATTAATAGCCCCTGCGGCTTGTCTTTATGCTTCCTCTCGGTCATTTTAAGCCGTCCGTCGTAAATCATATTCCTCTGTCCTCTAATTAGCCTTACGCTCTGGTTACTATTTCACGTCCATTTTTAGCCCAGAGACGCCTCTACTACTCCTCCCTCTGGGCTGCCGTAGGTCCCTCCTTTTGTGTTGCTGGGCACAGCTGCACCAACGCTGCGAAGAGGACAGGAATAACATATGAACCTGAAAATTACGCCAAACGTGTAATTACCGTAATGGCAGCCGCCGGAGCCGGCCACTGTTGGTGGAGGTGGAGTACTCTGCCGCTGCGCCCTGGAAATGGGGTGCAGAGGTCTTTATTTCACCTGATTGCAGGCTCCATAGAGAAAAGAGAGGGAAGGAGAAATAAATGAAAGAGAGCGAGAGATAGAGAGAGAGAGTGTGTGTGTGTGTGTGCGCGTGGGTGTGTGTGTGCGTGCGTGTGCATTTGAGGGAGAGAGAGAGAAAATATATATAGAGAGAGAGACTATTCCTTCTCTACTCTTTTTTCTTTGTTCTTGTGGATGTGGAGTGAGATCTGCAGTGCCAAGGCTATGTGTTCATGTTGGGCTGAATGGTCAAGCCACTGACACACGCTTTGAAATGACCACAGAACAATCACCACTGACGCCTGACTGCACTTGCAGTGTTCTGGGTGAGATTGATTCCTGGAGAAAGGCAGCCAAAAGATGTTGAGATAAAATATAGATATGTCTTCATTCTTTTGTTCAGGAATAGTCTATGTTCTAAGCCTTCACTCAATGTTCAAAGAGTAAGTATTGATCCAAAGATACTAAGGCCTTAAGAATATATAAAGATCAATCTAGAGCAGCTAATTAAAATAATCACTAGGTCTTGTATCAAAATAGGTGAGACACTTCTTTACTTGTTTTTGTTTGCAATTATAGAAGGGCTATTGTCTTTAGGAATTGATAGGCAGAACTAAATTTAAGACTTTTTGAATATATTTTTTGACCAGCACCGGTTGCGGTTCTTTCTTATAGATTGTACTCAATTCTAATATTTCAGTGACTATATGTCTGTGGTCCTGAAGTGCTAAACTTTGCCTGAGGGCGCCTGAAAGTAAAAGAATTTTCAATCCTGGTGAAAGTGTGTTGATATTTGAGCTAAATAGTCAAGCTAATTACACCACTTTCTGTTCTTGGTTCCCATACAGAACCAGAGCTGTGTAATTTTGAGCACACACACTGAACGGATAGCTAGAAGACCATGAGAAGCAGTTCTCTGAATTTGAGAAAAGGGACTAAAGTTGAATTTAAAGAAGCCCTATGCAGGTCTGGTTATTCCTTCGCTGTTTCTGGGTTTTCGACCGGATTTGGGCTCGCATTTTTCACGACACAGCTCCCCCTGCAGCTTCGGTAGCAAGAGACTGCTACGCTAAACCCCCACTAGCTAGCGAGCTAGCCATCAAGAAACCAAGCTAAACACATACAGGGCTCACAATAAAACGGTTGAGCAAACACATTGTTCAAGAGACTATCAAACCACATTACAAAAATAAAGTTCACCCAAGGGTAGGCTACTTACAATTTCAACAGCAACAAAGCCAAGTCGGCGTCCGTTCTTGCAATCTTCTTCGAAACTACAATCTTACTACATTTTCGAGGCACAATTGGATACTTCCGCTGAGTCACACCCGGATTTCTTCAGACCGGGAACAGAAAGTTGCATATTCGGTATTTCCGCGGAGAAGCGATAGGGGGAGACGAAGCACCCACCAAACAACCCAGAAAGTGTTGTAGAACCATCAGAACGACTCTCAACCTGCATAATTAAGGTCATTTTTGCTAAAATTGTTGCATAGTGCTTCTTTAAGTAACACAAGGTACTGTAGTTCTTAACCTGAATGCAACAAAATGTAATTATTTTTATCATCAAGCAACACAATATTGTTCTTTTACCTTAAAAATGACACTATAGTGGAATGCAGTCCCTGACATTGCCAATGCACATCTGGAACATCTGCTGTTGTACTATGGAATGTAGTTGCAGGTCGAAGCACGACACTTTTTGTTAGACGAATTGGGTACCCCCCTAAGCGCTAAATGGATACCTATGAAAATGGTCAAAAAGGTGAATTCCTTCATTGTGTTTCTTAAATGAGCAAGGAGGTATCAGAGGCAGTATAAAAAAAAGACCTGGGAACAAAAACAAACTTGTTCCTCCACACTCAAAAATGTCAAGCCTCACCGTAAAATAATGTGCTTCCAGTTGCACACCACTTTATTTGACCAGGCCTGCTTTGCTTGATTAGCATAGAGTCACACTGTCAAAAATGAGAGGCCTGCGTTATTTTTTTTTCTCGGTTTGGTGGCCTCTGCTTCCCCAGCCTACACACTTCTTCCTCTGTGTCTGTCTCTGTCTTCTCCCATTTGGGTTAGCCAAAGCGATAGGCAGAGGGACGTCAATTTTCACCGATATTCAGCATGTCTGAAAGAATGAATAAAGGAGGGTGAGGAGCTCAGTCAGCTCATTCACTCTAGTTTTTGGAGAGCTGCCTGGAACCACATCAATGTTGCCATTCTCAAATCTTATATTCAACAACTCAGTAATGCCGACCCACAAATCGACATCGCATTGACACGTGTATTACATTAGGGAAAATAGACACACGCACACACACACTCCAGAAACACATACACACACACACACAAATACACACACACACAAAAGCAAACACCTCTCTCTCCTTTCATCCCCTACATCTCTATCTTTCTCTCTCTTGCTATCACACTCTCTGTCCCCTGTAATGGCTAGCTAGAGAGAAATACAGAAAGAAAGAAAGAAAGAGAGGGATAGTGAAAGAGCAATTGAAAAAGAGAGATTGTTGTAACAGCTGGCAGGGAGAGGGGCGGAGCGTCTGGCTGTCTGATGAGCCCTGGCTGAGCGCAGTGACCTTCACATCATGACCTTGGTGCTCCTGGAGGCTCCGCTCCGCACCACACCGCTCCGCACCACACCGCTCCGCACCGCACCGCTCCGCACCGCACCGCACTGCACTGCCCGCCATCACTAGTGTGGTTTAGATTTCACTGGATCTGGCCTCCTTCAGCTCTGCGGCTGCACTGCCAGCCCCAAACTGAGCCACCGATGCCGTCTTAAATAGCTCCACGTTAATTAGAGCATTGCATTGAATTGCATTGCATTGAGTTCATGCAGTCCCTTGAGCGCTACGTGTGTGTACACGCCTAACGGTTAGCTTTAGATCGGTAACCTTATGATTGGAAGGTTCTTTGTTTGTGTGCTAAGCTCTGTGTTTTGTAAATAGCACAAGCATCTCTATTTGGGATGCTGGCACAAAGGCAGTGTGGATTTAGTCTGGGTGCATTACACAGTGAATGCTTTAATGTTGTCTGGTGGTTTTATTTGGGGATACTGCAAGGTTATGACCACCTGTTACACCCGCCCATAAACATCACACTCACACACACACTCACACACACACACACACATGCGTACTTGCACGCATATGCACAAGAGTTTAGCCTTGTACACAAACACAAACACACACACACACACACACACACACACACACACACACACACAAACATACTTGTATGCATACACACAAGTGTTCAGCGTTGTACACAAACATACACACACACACACACACACACACACACACACACACAAACATACTTGTATGCATACACACAAGTGTTCAGCGTTGTACACAAACATACACACACACACACACACACACACACACACACACACACACAAAGTGATCCACACAAAGACAAACGTCCACCAGGCACGTTGGTAATGTGAGCCACTCAGTCAGGCGTTTGCGGCTAGCCGTGTGTCCTCACTCATCGTGCTTGCAGTCAGGTCTATAAATGCACAGAGGTCACTGCTGACGACCCAGACGTGATTGAGGCCGCGCCGAGAGAGGCCTGCGGCCACGCGGCCTCAGAGAGCCGCTAAACAGCCGTGGCTTCGGGCCAGCAGCTTAGGCAGCGGCGGCGGCCAACTGACGGATGGCCACTCGCACGCGCCCGTTCGCCTTTTGATATCTTAATGGATGTCTTTCTCTTGAGGTAGCAGGAGAGATCTCTCACAGACGAGAGCACAAATTTATCATCTGTGTCGCTGAGACTGAGGCTCCCCCCCCCCCCAGCACCACCACCCCACCCCCTCTGTCTTTGTCAACTTGTTTAGCCGCAGGGGAGCTAATTTTTAAGACAACTGTCGTAAGAAAAATTGTGAAATGTGAAAAGTAAACACTCGACTAATGAAAGAGAAATAGAGTGAGTGATCCTTCCTCGCTTGTCTCAGTTTTTTTCCACTCAATCCCGCCCTGATTACCCAAGGTAGTTAAACATGCCTACGCGGCGCACGGCTTATTTTGATCTGCTGTGTGGGTCGTCGGAACAAGCTCGTCGATGTTAGACACCGGGGCTCTGATGAGCGCCGACGCTTGCTGATGTAAGGCGCTCTCGTGTTCCGAGACAAGCGCTCACTTTTTTTTTCTAATTTCTGAGATGTGCCTGTGCCACCTGTTCCTTCGAGGTGCCGTTCCTTCTATCTGCCCGCTAAGCCGCTTGCCTGGAAAATAGATTAGGGAGGTGGATCCACATGAGATGATGGGTCTCTGAGGAGACTCTGTAGTGGGCACTGCCAGCTGGCCACGGGGGATACGTAGAGCTAGAGCACTGGCACAGGCCAGTCATGCCAACCTCAGAGTGGAGTGAGAGAGCTGTCTGTCTCAGAATACAATTCAAACACACAGTCACTCTTCAGCCATTTGTAACTCACTCACATTATTAGCAACCACACAACTCCTCAACCTTTGAGGGCCCATGTGTTTTGAGCTCCTCTGTCTTGATGTGCCATGAGAGAGCGCGGCTTTAAGTGCCCCGCTATGAAAGGTATGGTACAGTGGGTGGCTTTCAGAGTTCCAACAACCCTCTGTGGATATTAGACAGAGGCCAGATGTATCGACTGGGCAGAGATGGATTTTTGCCCCCCCCCCCCATCCCCAACCCTTTCAAAACAGAAAGGTCTTTTATTTCATAGCTTCATAGATTGTGAAAATGTCATCAGGAGGAGACTCCATGGCATCAATTAGAGATGGCTTGCTTGAGGTAAGTCTGAATACGAGAGTAAGCACTTATTGATATAGCGCAGAAAAAAATCCCACACAGTGTAATTAAAACCCAGCCCAGCTGCTGGAGCCCCCGTTTCTTCTCTCTGAGGACCGCCATGCACATTAATGAACTCAGCCACGATAAAAGATTTTAAGCTCTTATTCGAGGGCTGATATTTCATGCCACTCTCAAACACAGATTGGGAAGGAGAACAAGCTGATATGAATGCAGCACTCTGTCAAAGAGGCTTTTGTTTGAACATTTAAAATCTTTATGGTCTTGGAGATGTTCTTTTGCTGCATGCTGTGGTTTAGATATATAGCTGTGATCTGTACTAATGTCAAAGGAATCCAGAACTAAGTGATTTCTTTGAGTCGCTCTCACAACGTGTCACACAAAGGGAGCGAAATAAGGTGGAAATCTGCATGGAGCCGATTCTTAGCCCGCTATTTCAAAGACCGCACACTAGCATGGATGCACACACACACACACACACACACATCCACACACACGCACACACACACACACATACACACACACACACACACACACACACACACACACACACACACACACACAGACATGCAGGCATACACACACACATGGGCATGGGCATTTCCTATGCAGTAGTGCATTTCACCGAGCTCTGACTTACCAGCTATACAGGCATATACGTTGTCTTTGAGACGTGGCCAAGGCCATCCCCATCTAACGCAGGCTATGTTCAGGCCTGCCTCCCCATCATGGAAGACTGGATGATGTGGTTTTATCATGAGGGCTCAGCTTATGACCAAGCTGTTCTCTAATTCACTCTCACGCTCATGCTCTGAAACTCACTCACACGCACACTAATCTCTCTTCAAGTGTATGACAGAAGAGGTATGGACACTCAAGCACATGTCAAGAGTGAAAGGGATCATTTGTGCAATTTTCACACTTATACAATCTGTGCATACTACATGACTCCTGTTGCTCAGAGACATTTGCAGTTACCGGTACATTAAAATAGTAGTTAATAATAAAGTTCAAACTGACTTATAATTTACTTAATGTTCTTATGGTATACAACTGTTCTAACTGATGCACAGATCAAGCTCGGTCAAATGCACACACACAGCACATGTGTGTACACACTATATAATATGCAAATAGTAATGTGTGTTACATATCCACATGTAAATACAATGTGTATTCATGCACATGATGTATGTGTGAACATTATACTTGGATGCACACATTTCCACTCTCACGCGCACACTGAACTGACCACAGTTAGATGGTGAAGAAACTTAGAGGACGTGGCTACTTTGTCAAATATACTTAAATTAATGCATGCTCTGTATCTCTTGCACACACACAGACACACACACACACACACACACACACACACACACACACACACACACACACACACACACACACACACACACACATGCATATGTAATGCAATCACAGACCTTCAAATGCCTACTGAAAATGAATCCTGTCTCTCTCTCTCTCTCTCTCTCTCTCTCTCTCTCTCTCCCTGTCTCTCTCTTTCTCTCTCTCTCCCTGTCTCTCTGTCTCTCTCTCTCTTTCTTGTCTGGGCTCATTACCTGAAGTGCCAGCTTGTTTTCTGCAGAGGCAGAGGCCCCTAAGCATGTGTGTGGTGGAGGTAGCTAACTGTGTTTATGGGAGCAGGCAAAAAAAAATGAGGGAGAAAGAGAGAGAAATTGATTGCAAGAGGAGATAAATAGTGAGTGACGGTGCTTGCATGAAACACTGCTTCTCTCTCTCTTTCTCTCTCTCTCTCTCTCAAACACACACACACACACACACACATACACACACACACACACACACACACACACACAGAGAGAGAGACAAACACACACTTGCATGCAAAATCCGTTGTGTTCATGTTTGGCCCACAAAACCAAGCAGGGATTTCCCCTGGCTTTGGTAATTAAAGTAACAACCACTGACAACCTCTGCTCCAGAGTTCCTCATGCTGTGAGATAAATGGATTACCGTGTGTGTGTGTGTGTGTATGTATATTTATGTGTTTGTGTGTGTGTGTGTGTACGAGAGAGAGAGAGAGAGAGAGAGAGAGAGAGAGAGAGGGCCTGTCCACACGGAGACGCTTTTTAGGTTAAACGCAGAGGTTTTGCTTCGTCTTGGCCGAGCGTCCAAACGAATCCTGTAAACTCTCTGCCCGAAACCGCACTTTTTTGAAACCTGGTCCCAGAGTGGAAAAATCTGAAACCGTAGCCCGTTTGAATTCGTTTAGACAGCGAAACCGCACATCCTGCTTGCGTATCGATGATGTCATCGCCACACCTCAGCTGCCCTGGACTTGCACTTATAGTATTGCCTAACAATACTAGTTTTCATACATGACATTACCTACGATTACACTCCGTGAGATAAATATCACAACTGGTGCTGCGCAGCGCCGATAGCTTATGACTTGGTGGACTGAACACTGTTTCACCAAATTTCCCTCACGGGATCAAAAAAAATAAAAAAAATACTTATATACTGTTTTTCCCGGTGTTTTTTTATGCATTCTAGCTACTGTCAGTGACGCGAGAGAACTTAAGTTATTAGGAAAGTGCGGTGTAAGTTTAGGCTACATTAATTTGTGCGTAGTGCCAGTGTCATTAATTTATTTTACATGTCTTACAACATATATACATGCATTCACAGTCGAGTGAAATCAGATATAAGCCTACAAAGATGCTTAGAACTCACGTTAAGCCGATGGTAGCACACTGAATGCAAATGCGCGATTTGATGCAGGCAAAAGTATTGACTGTTACTAACGAAGGTTTTATAGCAATATTATAAATGTGGCGACAGAATAGCCTAGAACTTGGGTAAGCCTTGCGTTTAGTAGCCTAATTGAGGTGATAGCCAAAACTAATGTGAATCACGGACTATCCTACAACCAAAGAAAGTAAAGGTGATTAGTAGGCCTACCTGCGTTAGCCAAATAAAGGACGGGACTGCACCCTTCACAAACCGTAAAATAAAGTTTATTAGTTTTACAGTTGACTACAGTTGACAGTTCACCATCAGTCCACACAAACAATTCTGGTTTCCTTGCACTAGCCATTTCGTCGTAGCCTATTCTGTCTGTTTGTAAAGCGCAAGTTTTGGTCAATTTCTGTAAAGAAACAGTGCCACCTATAGGCCTGGGGTATGAAGTAACGTGTTGAGTCGTGTTGAGATGGATCCGTTTGGACGCAAATATTCTTGATACGGTTCCAGGGAAGATGGAGGAAAAAAAGATCGGTTTGGTACGTGTGGACTAGGCCAGAGAGAGAGAGAGAAACAGTGTAAAAAGTTATAATTATTGTTTCAGAAGCATTTTGTGATGAGTGCAAAAGGTCAGAGAGCATCCATCTTGTGTGCATGCACTCAGCTGCGTCAGTGTGTGGGTGGGTGTTTGCATGCAAGTGTGTGTGTGTGTGTGTGTGTGTGTGTGTGTGTGTGTGTGTGAGAGAGAGAGAGAATGTTGGTGTGTGTATATCTGTCTTCATGTGCGTTGGATAGAAGTCGTGAGATAACGTTGTCAACTTCTCGCCTTGTGCTCTTGCAATCTCTCTCTCTCTTTCTCTCTCTCTCTCTCTCTCTCTCTCTCAGAATTGGACCCCTGCAGCAGGACATGAGCCCAGCAGGGCCCTGATCAACCCTCTGCAGATGAACACAGACGCACCTGCCAGCTCAGATAATGAGACACACACACACACACATACACACACCCCACACACACACACACACACATACACACACCCTCTCTCTCTCTCTCTGTTGGGACACACTTTCATGTTCAAACTCTAACAGGAGTAGCTCTGGTTCATGCACATGCACATGCACATGCACATACACACACACACACACACACACACACACACACACACACACACAAACACACACACGCACACACACATGCAAACACACACACACACGCACACACGCAAACACATTACCGGCGGGAGCTGAAGGCGAGGCCTAGTCGGCTCAGGTCGACATCAATCATCACTGGCTCCGGGGTGGCTGCCGTCCAATCAGCATCCGTCTGCCCGGACAGAAGGCAGCGAGTCCCGCACACAACGGGCCAATAGGAGGCCACCTGCCTCCATCTGCTCCCCTGGTGAGAAAAGCTGTCGCCTCGCGTTTGTTAGCTGTCAATTAGAGCAAACTCCAGGAATATCTGCCGCCCAAGCTCCACGCTAGCCACTCCGGTCACATGTTCACGGCCTCGCCACACGTCACGCCGTGCCCGCCCTGCGCACTCGGCCGCTCGGCCGCTCGGCCGCTCGTTCGCAACGGGGGATGATGTCATGGCAGATGAAGCCCCAGAGAGCCTCATTTGACTTGTCATTGAGTGAGGCTGCTGGGGGCCGCTGGCCTTATCAAGTGTTCAAGGCTGAGGGGACACCAAGGTCGACTCTTAATGAACCATAAATAAATTATATTGAGCCTAAACTGAGGCTTCATTTAAAGATGTGGGTAAATCGAAAAGGTTGTTTTTTTTTGGTTGTTTGGTTGTTTGGTTGTTTTTCTTTTGTAGTGTGTGCCTCGACGGAGGTTAATTTAATAGACTGCCACGTGTTTGTCTGTTTGTGCACAACAGAATCAGAATCTATTGGGTGAATAAGGGAACAACAGGCTTGGGTTTCGAGACATAGTCTGTTATGTTCCACCCAGGCATCGCTGTCTCTCTCTTCCTGTCTGCCTCTAATGAATGATAGATGAGCTGAAATGCAATGTTTATCTATTAATTAGGCCTCATCTTCCTCCTCCTCCTCCTCCTCCCCCTCACAAGCTCTGTGGTGACTAAGGAGAGCAGGTCTCGTCTGAAAGGACTCTAGCCCTCATGAGGAGGGGTCTGTCAAACCAACCCCTTGTGGGGAGGCTGCAGTAATTTTTTAACCAGTGTATACATTAGCGGCAAGCCATGCGTAAGACAGAAGTCAAACTCAGTTAGACGATGCTGAGGTTGTCAGTGCTCCTGCGCTCGATGGCAGTGCCGTGGGGCAAACCCATCCCTGTCTGACCTCTATCTCTCTCTCTCTCTCTTTCTTTCACTCACTCTATTTCTCTGTGCCTTGTTCCTGTTTACAGAGCAAGGCCACAGAAACTGTCTCCTGACAGAAAGAAAGAAAGAAAGAGAGACAAAAAGAGTGAGAGAGACAGAGCAAGAGAAAGAGAGTGAGAGAGAGAAAGATATGGAGGTATAGAAATCAAAGGGAAGTGTGCATATGCCTCTTGGATTCAGGGGAGGTCTGAGGCGATGAATTTCTGTTTTTGTGAGTCTGTGTGTGTGTGTGTGTGTGTGTGTGTGTGTGTGTGTGTGTGTGTGTGTGTGTGTGTGTGTGTGTGTGTGTGATAGAGAGAGAGAGTGAGGGAGAATAGCCCTAAGGTATGGGTTGTGGTCTGACTGGAATAAGTAATGCCAATGGCTTCAGGTGAGTGCAGCAGCAGCAAGGTGGAGAGGTGAAAGCCCGATCAGAATGTGAAATGGAGGCTCGCTCACAAACAACACCATCGCTCAGAGCACTTCATATCTGCCAAACGCAACCGCATCACCAGACTTTTAATCACACACACACACACACACACACACACACACACACACACACACACACACACACAGACTACGACATACAAACTTTGACAGCCACAACTGACTTCCCCCTAGCCTGGACTGTAATTGCTGGTATTGTATTGTCACCTTGTCCTCATAAGTGCACAATAACTGTAACCCTTGCATTAACCCCTGTTTCACGATGACACCTTAACACATAGACCGTTAAATGCATTTGCTCTTCTGCGAAACCCAATCAGCATTATATGCTAATGGGCTTGCAAAGGCGCTCCCATAATCCCTGTCACACACAGACACATATTCCTTTTAATGAGCAGAGTGCACTCATAGAACTCACTTGGGTTTCTTGTGCGGCACTAATTTGTGTGTTTAGCATGAGAGATAAGAGCAAAAGTAATTTTCTGTGGTTTCTCTGAAAGCCCTCTGCCGGCTCCATTGAAAGCGCCCTGAGATGCTCTTGGGCCTATACTTGTTCGGCTCGCTCAGTGTGGTTGATTGGGGCTGAATAGCCGGCTGAAAAGAGCTCTGCAGTCACCATGGCGTTCAACCGAGGCCTCTCACGGACAGATATGTTTAAGTTCGAGCGGGACATTGGGAGAGGCTTTGCCGTTCAAAAGAAAATGTGCTTTTCAAGCGAAATGGCTTTTTTTCTCGCTGGAAAAAAATAGACTCCTTTACAGAATTTAGTGTGGGGGGAGATTTTTTCAAACGTTTCAACATCCATCCTCCAAGTGTCTTTTCTCCTCTCTCTCTCTCTCTCTCTCTCTCTCTCTCTCTCTCTCTCTCTCTCTCTCTCTGCCTCTCTGTGAGCAATGGGGCTGCATTGAGTATTCATGGCATCTGCTTGTGGCAGACTTGCTGCCAGTATGAAATATTCTGTCTGCTCCATCCACAGCCACACAGGTCCTGTCCCTCTCTGCCATCTGACCATCAGATTGCTCCCCCTTGGAGCGAACTATGAGAGTTGCCCACCCAAAAGCTCCCACGTAATCTGTAGTCATAATCAGATTAAAGACAAAACACCAGGTTAAATTACACTGTGAATAGATTTAAACCACCAAAGGCAGAAACGCAAAGCAGATCTGTTCTCTCTTAAATTGAATTAGAGTGTGAAAATGGATCAGAGGACTGATAAGGTTATTCCTTTATTTTATGTGTTTAACTCCACTGTTGGAGTTTGTCCCTTCAAGACTCTCTACATTGGTACAGACAGTAATTACACATCTCATATCACCTTCCCCTTCAATCTCCACCATAATGTCCTCTGTTGCCTTTTGGAAACGAAAAAGTAGATTTGTATTAAATAGTCAGTCGCTGTGGCACAGACTGTATTGTAGCCTACTAATGAAGTTCTGGTTCTCTTCCAGCAGTGGTCCACACATCTATCCTATGCGATTACATTTCACAGACTCTTGGGCCAAATCCCTGCTCTAAAAAGGTGAGCAGGGTGGTGAGTGGGTGGCTGGGTGATGGTATGAGGTGGAGCTGGTGTGTTGTGTTGAGGATACGACAGCTGCGTCTGTCGCCATCGCCCTGCTGAAGAAGGAATCTTGGTGCGCTGTGTTCTCTGGGGAGACTTTTGCTCTTGGAGATGAAGTATGAGCGCGATGGCGGCGGTCTCTGTGCATGAGAGCACCCAGCACTCCCGTGTGAAGATCAGCTCAGACCACCTATCCGTCATCCCACCTTTCTTCCCCTCTACCCCCCCCCTCCTTCTCTCTCTCTCTCTCTCTCTCTCTCTCTCTCTCTCCCCACCACTCTCTCTCTCCCTCTTTACCTCATCTCTTCCTCTCTTTCTCTTTCCCCACCACTCTCTCTCTCTCTCCCCCTATCTCTCTCTGCTGCTGAAAAATGTCATCTGGCGTTTTGACGGGCGACGAGCGACGCGGCAGCAGCGAACGCCGCTGCTTCCCATGGTGGGTCTCTCATCAGTGACCGCCGCTCTGAGTCTGACAGCGAGCAACGCCACACATCACATCACAGTGACTCAATCTGATTACGGCTTAGTGCTGGGGAAGGGGGGGGGGGGCGTAATGCACGGCTGCTCAGTAATAGCTGCCAGCTCCAAACGTCGGAGGAGGAGGCTGTTTGCCGTTTCTTGTCTGTGATGACACTAGCTGATACTGTGGCTGGTTTCATGGCTGTGGTGGCATTGACCATATGGGCACCTATACCCTAGAAGCCTCCATGCAGGTGCAGTACTGCAGGAAGTTCTCACCTTAGCATTCCCTCTCATACCACAGCTAGTAGCAGTCAGGTGAATTCAGAGTCAGACCCAATTGGAAATATTCAACCATCCAATCCAATTCAACCAACAAACATATTTGCACTAGGCCTCATTCTGGTTCCCCTGGCCTTTTGAAAATATTTTCTCATTATATGGCCCCTGCACAGGGTAAAAAACAACAATATCATAGATCCTAAATAGAGCTTTGTTCTCATTACGCCGTTAGTGTGTTCCTGAGGAAAGGTTATTCCAAATCATTTCATTCGGCTGCTTCTCCTCACTATGCCATTTTTTTTCACCCCCTTCTCTTGTTTCCTCAAAACAAATTGATCACTCAACCAATTCTTACCCCCCCCCCCCCCCCCCATCCAAGCAGCTCTTTTTCATCTTTCCTTCTGGGTCTTAACTCATGTCCTATTCTTCTCCTCTGCCTCCTTCTCTTCCTCCTCTTCTCTCTTTTTCATTTGTGTGTGAGTGTGAGATTGCTCTGCGGCGGCGGCTCCGGCAGTGACGGGAGCCGGGGTGATGAGAGTGCGAATGGCTGTCATTTCTCCTGGGATCAGATGAAAGTGGCTGTGGAATGCCCGCAGTGTGGCCTGGGGCGGCGATCAGCACTCACCATTCCTGCACTCACCATACCCCCCCCCCCTCGTCCTCCGGGTTCGCTATTGTGTGGCTCTCAGGAGGGCCTCTCATCTTATCTGCTGCGCCGGCCTCCGAGAGGAGGGAGCGAGAGATGGAGAGAGAGAGAGAGAGAGTGGTGGGGAGAGATGAGGTAAAGAGAGAGAGAGAGAGAGAGAGCTATGGCAACGCCAGCAGGAGAGGGATGGAGCACATAAGAAGGGATGGAGAACGAGGCAGAGGGAAGGAGATGGAGAGAGAGAGACAGAGATAGAGAGAGAGAAAGCAGGTGAAGACAGATTCATCCATAAGTCTTGGCTGGGACTGAGGGATGGCTCTGTTCCTGCTGGAGGGGTGAGGGAAGATGTTACTGTAGATCATCGCCACCATGTGCCCTTTGTCACCCAGTGTGTGTGTGTGTGTCTGAGTGTGTGTGTGTGTGTGTGTGTGTGTGTGTGTGTGTGTGTGTGTGTGTGTGTGTGTGTGTGTGTATGTGTGTGTGTGCTGGGCTGGGCTTTAAGGTCAAGCATCAAGAGTCTGTGCATAACAACACAGACAGCCCAGGCTTTCCAGACTCTTATTTAGATGGCTTTGAGGAGAAGATCCAACACACACACAGGCATACCTCTATCACAGCCCTGCAGTCATCCCCCACCATCTCATGCAAAACATATCACCGTAACCATGACGATGGTGCACCTGAGTAGGAAATAGCCCCTCCAAAGCCACCGCTGAGAGCCAACTAAGAGCTGGCGAGCTGGCTAGCAATGCAGAGGCATCCTGATCAGAGTGGCTGCAGCCAGATTGGCCTCTGTGTTAGTGTGTGGCCTACTATTAGGCTTACTGAGAGTCCTTTGGTTTCCTCATGCATTTAGATGAGTGCATTAGATCTGGCAGGAAGGGGAATCAGTATTAAGTGCTGAGTGTAAAGCCATATTTCTTTGGTTCCTTGTTCTTGTCTTGTAGTTCAAGTGTTTTAATGGTGTGGCAGCCAGACCCATAATTGTCGTTAAGACCTATAGCGAGTTTTCACCACAGTATCTCCACAGGAGGTGACTTGAGGTTAAGAGTTTCAATCTGAGACTTGGGTTGAGAACATATGTTTCTCTCTGTAGTTCTGTCTCTTATTCAAAAGAGGCACTGTTTCTGTAAAGACGTAGAGTAGAACTCCAAGACTCCAACATACAGTCTGCTGAGGAAAAAAGCTTGAGTGGGAAGTGTTTATTTTTAGCTGTATTTTTAATTAATTAATTCCTTAAATAATTAATTCATCCATTTATTTATTAACTATCTAAGTTGAAAGTAAAAGTGGTATTTAGCGGACACATGGACTCACAACAGCGGGTTCAGGAATCAAACTCAGGTCATCCAAATGTCCGGTGGTGACATTACTGCTGCGTCACCATGCGTGCATTAATTTATCTATTAGTTTGGTGGTTCATAAGTAGCAGTGATGTACTCTGGCCTGTGAGTGACCTATTGATTGTCACCCTTTGTCACCTTCCAAACCGTGTGGCCTCACAGATGGTGGTACAGCGCTGGCAATCGGTGTGGCCTGGAGCCACATTTCATGCACTTGCGTCACGGAACAAAAACAGTCGTACAACGTACAACGGGTCACCTCAATGTCTGGCATGGATTGTGGATAAAATCAATGGGGCAATTACAGGCGTCCGACCGAGCCCTTGGGCGACCGCATCCAGTTGACCAGCCCTCCACGAGGCGTCCTCAGGCAGGTACAGGAGAGGAGCGGTCAGCGGTGTGGAGCTCACAATGTGGAGTAGAGAGAAGCAGCCCGGGCCCAGCTTTTGTGGTCGTTTTATTTGGTTATGTAGCTTTATGAAAATATATTCTTATTATTCTTATTATTATGTATGAAAAAATATTCTGTAAACTGTCTAAAGGTCAATGTGGTGAAACAGCAGGGGTAATTATAGCTAAGGCATACACATGCTTAGGGGCCAGGAGTTTACGTATAAGGACATGTATGCCTAAGAGAGAATGGGTAGCCTCAGTGGCTGGTCAGAAGGATCAGAGGTCATTAGAAGGAAAATACCTAGGCACCGTATGTACTTCCTAATGTGGTAAAAGACGACACAGGAGATATTTTCTATTCTGAGTTCACACAAACAAGTGATGACATGAGAAGGTATAAGAACCATGTACAGAAAGTCAGAAGCAGCTTGCTTCGCGAACCAATGCTCTGGGATGCATTAAAGCCATCATCTGCAGTATTCATCTATGTTGTTTGGAATTCTTTTGAGTTTGTATGATTTGATTACAAAAAGCCACCACACTTTCAGCAGTGGGTAAAATGCTCAGTGGGGTGGGGGAGCTTCCTGATGGAACTCCAGATGGAGATCTGTGTGTGTGTGTGTGTGTGTGTGTGTGTGAGAGAGAGAAAAGAGAAAGAAAGTGTGTGTGTGTGATTCATTGAGTATGTGAGCGTGAATGTAACTGCATGTGATTTCTATGGGGATTTGGGAGCAAAAGCATATCTTTTTATCTCTGCATGCGTGTGCATATGAATGATTAGGGTGTTTGTAGTGAAGCATTTGAATGATTGGGAAAGATGAAAAGAGTTCTGCTGTAATTATGAATGCCGCGCAGCGTGTCCAAATTTCCATCAAGGATTCCCGGGACACTGAAAGACCGGGGTACACGAAACTTGGTGGGCATGTAACCCCACATGGATAGCATGGAACCATCGCTTTTCGTTTTGATCTGTAGCCCCCCCACTGGACTGGACTCCCCGAAAGGAGGGTAGGGCAGACACAGTTTTCTGTGAATATCTTGAGAACTGTAGGGCCTAGGATGACCATTTTTTGTGTATGTTTGCCTCGCATGTAAACCCATTCCATATGCACACATGTGCATAAACAGATACACACGCACACACATACATTCACAGTAATCCTACGTATGACACATACTCACACAGTAGACATATATACGCATGCATGCACATGCACACACACAGGCACATAAACAGGCAAACACACACATGCACGCACACACACCCACACACACATAAACATAAACATGTACACGCACACATGTACACAATTCAAGAATTTCTCAGAATTATGAACAGGCAAGATGGGGATGGGGTTGTATAAAATGTATATTACATGTGAAATCTATGAACTAATCATGTTTTGGTACTTGTTGTCTAGCAGATACCAGTGAGAATTGAGTGTGGCTAATGCAATTCAGTGAGACAGTTAGAATCATATATGCCTTTCAGCGTGACTTATTTTTGTGGAAAACATGTGCTGAACTGGGCGGCGGTCATATTTTGTACCGCTTTGTGGTACATCTAGTTATTTTTCTTAATTTTGTTCATTTGTATGCTTGAGAGTGACTTTGTATGTGAACTGTTTGTGAGAGAAATGTTGTATGTGTGTATGCAGTGCTTTTTATCTAGATGAGTTGGAGTGCATAATTATGAATGTGTGTAGTAATAAAGAGTGTGTATCAGAGAGAGATAGAGCTTGTGTGTGTGTGTGTGTGTGTGTGTGTGTGTGTGTGTGTTTCGCAGAGTTTCTGCCTTCCACGTGCCAGTGTGTGTACGTACGGCTGTGTGAGTTACGGCATGGGTGCCTCTGTGAGAGCAGCGGGCAGGGGCAGTGCCAACGCTGTGCCAGGCTGGGGGTGGCCCGCTGCCAGCCTGCTGTCTGGGGCGTGGGCTGGAATGCTGACACAGAGGCGGAGGAGGGGAATGGCTGTCTAAGATGTGGCACTGTACCCCTCTCCCTTCTTTCTCTCTCTCTCACACACACACACACACACATACACACACATACACACACAGACATACACCCACACGCGCGCACACACACACACACACACACACACAAACACCCACATACACACAGACATTCACACTCACCAGAACACCCACCCACCCATGCTGCTTCCACACCCCGGCTCTGAAGGTGTTGCCTCAGCAGAGGCAGCGACTCTGACGTGCGGTGTGGGAGGGTGGGCACGCCTGAGCGAATGTTCTTGGAATGGATAGGAGGGTATCTGCTTGTTTGTTTGTTTGTGTGTGTGTGTGTTTGTGTGTGTGTGTGTGTGTGGGAGAGTGAGTGTGAGAGAGTGTGAGAGAGAGTGTGAGAGAGTGTGTGAGAGAGAGAGAGAGAGTGAAGGGGAGGGGGTGCGGTGCCATCTTAGACACTGAGAGAGAGAGAGAGAAAGAGAGAGAGCGACAGAGAGAGAGAGAAAGCAAGATGGGAGTGGGCGGCGTACGGTTTGGAGTCCTCTGCCGTCCTCAGAGCTCAGACAGGAGCACAGGAAGTGGACTGGGCCGGGTCCCTAATGCAGCCCCCTGTCAGGGCAGAACAACACAACACACCACACCACAACAGAGCAGAACAGCAGCCCAAACCAGCGCCGTGTGCCGGGCTGTCCCCAGGAGGAGCGGCGGGCTCTTATCTGCTGTGGCAGGGCAAGACTGACCCCTCTCAGCTAGCCGCCAGCCCAGCTTCGCTTTCTAATCCATCTCTGTGGGGAGACACTGGCAACATGGCCCCAATCCCTCCCGCCTATCTCTCTCTCCCTCCTCATCTGTCTGTGGCTCCCTCGCTTTTTCCCCGCCACTCTCCCGAGTCCTCCTTGTTGTATGTCACTGGCGTGTGTGTGTGTGTGTGTGTGTGTGTGTGTGTGTGTGTGTGTGTACGTACGGACGAGTGTATGACAGTTTTGGGAGGTGATGGAAGGTTAACAACAGCACCTCCAAAAGTGCAACCTGCTTTCTCTTTCTCTCCTCTCTCTCTCCCTCTCTCCTTCCCTCCCTCATCCACCCTCTGTCTCTTTCTCTCTCTCTCTCTCTCTGTCTCTCCATCAGTGCCTTTCTCCTCTATCCTCTGTCTCTTTTTCTCTCTCTCTCTCCATAAGTCCCTTTCTCCTCCTTCCTGTCTCTTCTCTCTCTCTCTCTCTCTCTCTCTCTCTCTCTCTCTCTCTCTCTCTCTCTGTGTCTCAGTCCCTACTCTGTCACTCTCCAGACACTGACATTTGCAGTGGGATTACAGCCTGTACTCCAGCCTGTATGATAGACCAAGAGATTAGATCCCTTAAAAATAAACTCACCACATTAAACTGGCAAGCACGGCCATGATCACGGCTCTGTTTCACCATTAATGACCTATTGAACACAATTACCGCCATATATACACACCAACTCAGCTCTGTTTCACCATTAATGACCTATTGAACACAATTACCGCCATATATTCACACCAACTCAGCTCTGTTTCCAGGACTAAATGAGTCCTCGAAACAGTACTGGTTCCAGGGTGTGGCTATGACAAGGAACAGAGAGAGTGTTATGTTTCATTATAAGTTAAATGTGTTAACAGTTAAGTCCTGTTATATACAGCTCTTGAAAAACTTAAGAAACCACTGCACATTTTTCTGATGTCATCCTATGGTTGCTGAGTGACATTCGAATGAGTTGACGGACATATTCAAAATTAAGAGACCACTGCAAATTTGAATATGAGCGTCAACTTATTCCAATGTCACTCAGCAACCATAGGATAACATCAGAAAAATGTGCAGTGGTCTCTTCTTTTTTTTCCAGAGCTGTGTATGTCTTGCCCTATATGTAATCTCTGCTTGGATGATCTAAATACCTATTTGTCATAGCAGTAAAGCACCTTTTACATTTGAAAGGGAAAGGGAGAGACAGAATGAGATGGTGTGTATCTTTCTGTTCTCAAATGCCAAGTAAAAGGCTGAGGAGTATTTGTTGTCAGAGAACATTAGCGGAACCCCTAACCTCACAATCCAGGATGGCAGCAGTCCAGGTGGCTGGCCCTCAACACTGACGCACTGCCCTCTGCCTTGGCAAAGAAACGTCCAACACATACAGTCTCACAGTGTGTCAGTGTTAAGAGTACACACACACACACACACACACACACACACACACACACACCAATACATCATGTGTGAATGAAAACACTCACCCACCCAAACACAGAGATGCATGAACACATTTATATCTACACACAAACACACACACACACACACACACACACACACACACACACACACACACACACACACACTCACTCACTCACACACATCCGCATGTACTTGTCTCTCCTGTGCTTTCTTATTCTCATACATATCCTGTATTCCTCTCCTCCTCCTGTCGTCACTCTCTTCCCTCCTTTCTTTGCCTTTCTAATTCTGTCTCTCCCTGTAGTCTTCGACTCTTCCCTCTTTGTCTCCTGCTTTTATACCCCTGCCAACACATCCCTCTCTCTCACTCTCTCTCTCTCTCTTTCTCTCTCCATTTCTCCCTCCATCCCTTTGTGACCCCGCCTCTCTATCTCTACCTCTCTCCCTTCTCTCTCTCCATTTCCTCCATCCTATTGTGACCCAGCCTCTCTACCTCTCTCTCTTTTTCTCTCTCCATTTTCTCCATCCCTTTGTGACCCTGCCTCTCTCTCTCTCTTTCCCTCTCTCTCTGTGTCTGTGTACTCGACTCTCCTGTCGTAGTTATTTGTGCCGCATCAGAGCGCTGGCATCTGGTATGCAGCGTGCCTCCTTCACCTCCGATTAGGCACGTATTTCACATCTCTCTGTCTGGCACTCAAACAACAGCAGCAGCCGGCCTCCTCTCTCCTCTTCCCTACCCACACCTCCCTCAATTGCCTCCCCTTCTCTCTCCTTTCTTCTCCCTTACCCATCCCTCCATCCTTTTCTCTCTTCTCCTCTCCTCTCCCTTACTCATCCCTCCATCCTTTTCTCTCTTCTCCTCTCTTCTCCATTACCCACACCTCCCTCTCTCCCCTTCTCTTTTCCTCAGCTTGGCCTTACCTGTGCACCCCTCCCCCCACCCTCCTCTCTGCTCCTCCACCTGTCTATTCACCACCCTTGTCCTCTCCTCACTGTTCTCCTCTCCACAGCCTCCCCCTCCTCCTCCTCCTCCTCCCCTTCTCCTCACGTCCTCTCTTGTCCTCTGTGGAGAGGCTCCGTTCTCTCTCCAAACAGCTTTAATTTGGCCGGACACTGGGCACAGATCCCCGTCATGTTTACGAGAGGAACCCGTCTCCAGGGCGATCCTGCCCAGCCCTCCTCCGCTGTGAGCGCAGACACACTCCAGGTGTGGAAGAGCCACTCATCATCTGCGACACTCCAGCAACACTTTACAGTAATATGCATCCAGCGGAAGCGCAGTGCTACAGCAACACTTTACAGTAATATGCATCCAGCGGAAGCGCAGTGCTACAGCAACAGATAGACAGAAGGAGAGATAGAAAGAAGATCTTCACTTTTTGAGGGTGGCCCTGATCCAATCTTTTTTTCAGTAGTTCACTGGCAACAACTCCTGAGCATCTCCATAGCTCATGTAAATTCATAGGAGGTGTGTGTGTGTGTGTGTGTGTGTGTGTGTGTGTGTGTGTTTGGGTTTTCCCTAAAGTCTTTTACCGGTCTTTCAGCAGCATCAGCACCTCCTGTATACGCTCCCCCTCTTTGAAGTTAAACATATATTTACCCAGGCTAATGCAGGCGGTTAGCATTTATATTACAAGTGCACACACTGCCACAACACCGTGGGGAAAGACTCCAACTCGGAGCGACTAGTGTTTGTATCTGTGTCGAGGGCAGGGGCGTGCGTGTGTGTGTGTGTGTGTGTGTGTGTGTGTGTGTGTGTGTGTGTGTATGTGTGTGTGTGTGTGTATGTGTGTGTGTGTGTGTGTGTGTATGTGTGTGTGTGTGTGTGTGTGTGTGTGTGTGTGTGTGTGTGTGTATGAGAAAAATAAACCCTACCTTTAAAGTAGTCTGGTTGTGTATGCGTGTGTATGTGTGTGTGTGGAAGCCACACCGCTGCTTTGCTTTGATGGGCAAACCACCGGCTCACTCCTCACGTTCTGGTGCACTCTCTGCAGGTAGCCGGGAGCAAGCGAGCTTCTCCGAGATGCCCAGAGTATTGCGCCGCTAACGCTATCTCACATCAGCTGCCTATTTGTCCTCACCCCCATCACCACTGCTGCTGCTGCTGCTGCTGCTGGTGCTGTTGCTGGTGTTGTTGGTGCTAGTGCTGCCCTCCGCTTCCACCCCCCCCCCCACACACACACACACATCTGTTGTTTCCAACCCAGCCATCCGTAAGATAGCAGATAGCAGCCAGTACACTGTGGGTGAGCAGCACAGTGTGTGTGTGTGTGTGTGTGTGTGTGTGTGTGTGTGTGTGTGTGTGTGTGTGTGTGTGCGTGTTTGTGTGTGGTGTGTATGTGTGTGTGTGGTGTGTGTGTGTGTGTGTTTCTGTCATTGCTGATGTGTGAATATGAATATGTGGTGGTTGTGTGTGTGTGTGCGTGTGTGTGTGTGTTTATTGTGAGGACAGCTCTCTGGGGAGCCTCTGCCATTGGAAACTCTGAACGAGTGGAATTATGCTGGTGTTTACTCTGTGTGTGGTACCGGTACCATCAGCAGGTGCATGGGGTTATGTGTGTGTGTGTGTGTGTGTGTGTGTGTGTGTGTGTGTGTGTGTGTGTGTGTACATGTAGACTCATTAGTACACAAATTATTGCATAAGATGATGCTAGTGTGTGTGTTGGTATGACATCATTCTCCACTGTTACTCTCCTTGCCATGCTAGTCTATGGCTGCCTCTGCCTGGAAGCCACTGAAGCCCAGTCACTCCTGACCTTTTGAATAGAGGACTAATGGTGGCCTTTACAGGGTATTTACACTGAGGTATCTTAAGTCAATTACACTGATGAGATGAGGCAGACGCAGACTTGACCTCTTCGCTAAGGTCAGAGTTCAGGGGGTTGGGCACGGCATGCCTTGACACTGTCGTTTCTCATGATCTTATGGCTCTAGTAGTCTCTATATCCACAATATCCCTGAGCCAACTGTGGGCGTCGCCATGACACTTCAGTGTTCAGAAATTCATTTTTTTTCCCGACTGAATCTGCATTGTATTGATTTTAATGTGAGACAGTGCCTGACACATCCTAAGGCATGTAAAAGTAAACTTATATTTTTTATAAACTTATATTCTTATATCTGTCAGTCATTTATGATATAAAACAACCATATCTAGTGCAGAATTGTCAACATTTCGAAAGAAATATATGTTGAAGATAGTTGTTGTTGATAGTGCACTGTTATTATGTAAACAGAATGGACGGAAGTCTGGTTTTACGAATAAGGTGGATATATATAATAGCAAGAGAACACAGCAGCCTGACTGGCTCTGGCTCTCCACTGAAACCCTGGGATGAGCTCATGAGCTGAGGTGAAAGGCTTTGTCCGGTTTGTTAGTTTGACAGCCAGAGCTACGCCTTGTTTTTCAACACCAAGCGCAGAGCCATTGCCAAGTCCAGTGTCAGCCTATCCTGAGATGAAAATGGACCGTACTGCATCCTGAATGTGAAGCTGCTTTTGTTTACCTCGTCCCTTGCTCATGTTGATGTATTTGTGCTGCCATGGCGCCGTCAGTCATGAGCGCTGTTGTTGTTGTTTGTTTTCTTGTTGTTGTTGTTGTTGTTTTTCCCCCCACCGGCCAGCCTTTTTTGTTTGCCATTTTGCGCTGGAGATGGTGGCCATCTGGGCCTTCCTTGTCTGTCCCCTCTTCTTTGTGTGTATGCTTTTATAATGCACCATAAATTCAGCTGCAGAGGCAGTAATGGAACACAAGGTCAACCATAAAGCAACCAGGGGTGGGTGCAAATTGGTATCCGCGTCACAGATCCCACACAAATATGTGAGTGATCGTTTTATTGTGGAATATAAAGAAAGAGTGAGAGAAGGGGGAGAGAGAGAATGAAAGAGGACAGAGGGGAAAAAATGGCTCATTCCAAGCATCGCACTCTTTTTTTTCCTTCACCACGGTCCTTCGCCTTGATTTTTGTTCACAGAGAGAGCGAGAGAATATTAAACCAATGCAGAGAGAGATAACCCTCGCTGGAATATTCTAAGCTATGGAGAGAGAGGAAAACCGGGTGTATGGCACTGTTGCTTTTTACATTAGAGATAATGCCTCCTGGAGAACAAAAGAGACAACGGACGCAGACTGGAGACAACATGAAATGGTGTGTGTGTGTGTGTGTGTGTGTGTCTGTGTGTGTGTGTGTGTGTGTATCTGTCTTTCTGTCTGTGTGTGTTTGAGAAAGAGAGACTGAGCGAGCAAAAGAGAGAGAAAGAGAGAGAGAAAGAGAGGGTTGGGGTGGGGTGGGTGGGTAGGAAGAGATAAAGAATGGCAGAATTGATGCACTGGCGGTTGTGGCATGTGCCTGCAGTGCTTCTGCGATGTGTGAACGCCTTCGTCCCCGATATCATAAAGTTGATGGGAAGACCTGCCTTCTAATGAAGGCCAGTACTCTTAATAAATTGCCTCAAGATTTTGTAAATGTCACTGATTCAAGCCTCCTTTACTTTAGTAGAAGCAGCCTCTCCTGACGCACAATTGCACTCTGTGGCATTAAGCCGAAACAGACGACACCCTCATCTATACTTGATTAAATCAACGGGTGCAGTTTTATGGATTTTTGTCCTCAACAGGCAGTCCAGCCTTCAATGCACAAGTCAAAGGTCGTTGTTATGACACCTCTGTTTTCACCTCACACCTCTATTTTTTTTCTGGACATTATTGAGTGAAAGAGACAGAATCCTCTTGTGTTTGCCTATTTATAGAAGGTTGGCGTAGTCAGATATCGAGCCATGCTGGGGATGGATGCACAGGTCTCAGAGGAGGGAACATGAAAGAAAACTGCAGGCTGGAATTCATGCCAAAGATACTTTAAAGACGGCGTTGAATTATTACCAAGAGTGCGAGTTTGGCTTTATGCGCGCCTTGCTAGAACGACTAGAATATAAAAGAACGGAGCAATTGGCAGATGGAGTGAGTGAGAGAGACGGGAGAGAGACTTGGAGGATCTCTCTGCTATTCCGTCGCCTCCGGGCAGAATCATGCCCAGGCAACAGTAGCAGCTCTCCCTGACCTTCTGGCTCCACATAGCTCTGGCCTTGAAGAAGCAACCGCTCTCATTTATTTCCTGCTAAAAGGCACAACCCCCAGTAGGTGCTCGCGTGCCCAGGCCAGTGCTGAGTGGCGTTGGAGAGAGGACGACAGAAGGCTGTTAGCCGTGGTGGCATGCAAAGTCACCCCACAGTCAATTTTGCAGCCTCTCCCGAGACGACAGCAACCCAGAGTTGGCTGAGTATATCCACGCAGCCCACTTTAAGTCGGCGGCCCTGCCATTGTTTTAAATGTTCATTTGCACCTCTTTAAAAACAAACCTCGAACAACAAAACATTTGGAGATGAACTGCAAGAGGCAGCTGGTAAGCGGGCACACACACAAGGGCCTGTGTGGGTGTGTGTGTGTGTCTGTGTGTGTGTGTGTGTGTGTGTGTGTGTGTGTGTGTGGTAAACAAACGTGCCAGTGTTAGGGTAAACAGGGAAGGCAGTGGTGCGTGGAGTTCTGCACACACAGACTGCACGATGACAGGACCCGCTCGGCTTCGCTGCCTTGCACAGTGGCAGGCTGACAGCGACGGCGCAGCCTGCATCGCTACGCAGTCTTCTGGCAGCATACTGGCAACAGCGTCTGTGATTTCTGTTGGTGCATCAGCCGTGTAGGTTAAAAACGTGTGTTGTTTTTAAAATGGCTGAAACAAAAGAAAAAAGAAAAAAGCCTTTTGGCTGGAGGGGATGTGTGCATGTGGGCTGGGTGAATGGAGGGGGAGCTGTCACTGTTTTTGACACCTGCAGATGGAGGTGTGTGGCATGCTAGTAACATTTAGCGTTTGGGACCCTGAGCCCCAGTTCACAGTGTGGAGGCTAATCCCCCACACACAGCGAGGGGCGTGTAGCCTTTGAGGAATCTCCAGGTGTGGAATGTCCTCGCAGTGGTGTTCTAAAATACCTGTCCCCAGCAGTGACGTTTAAACACACACACACACACACACACACAGATGAGTGCTTGCGGACTCAGACACACACATGTACACACACACACACACACACACACACACACACACACACACATGTACACACACACACACTCACATACACACACACACCTGGACGCTGTTTGATTAATGTTTTATGAGGTGCTGGTGGGTCTCCTGGCTGGATGTCACTGACCCCTCCTCATACCCCACGACTTTGATCTCCTGTGTGTTAGCCCTCACATTGCTTTCTACCTGTTGCTCCCCCTGTTACCAACAGCCTCAACCCCCCCTCCCCCCCCCACCATTACCTCCCCTCTCTCCTCTTCTCCTTCCTTCTCTTCCTCCCTGCCTCCTCTTTGTCAGTCAGCCTCATGGGTCCAGGCACCGTGCTGCAAATTCACCTTGTTTTCGCTGCCTTTCCCTGGACATGGGGGTATTGTTTGTGCTAATGAAATGAGCACATGTTCTCTCTCCCAGAGCGCTTCCCTGCTGGTTCTGTTTTATTGACAGGAGTGCAGAGCACAACAGGGGAAAATAATTCCTCTGTGTGTGTGTGTTTGTGTGTGTGTGTGTGTGTGTGTGTGTGTGTGTGTGTGTGTGTGTGTGTATGTGTGTGTGTGTGTGTGTGTGTGTGTGTGTGCGTGTGTGTGTGTGTGTTTGTGTTCTCATTCTCATTCTCATTCTCATGTATGTATGTATGTTTACGCATGTATGTTTGTATGTACATACATATGTTGCATGCACTGTATACATGTACTATGTGTTTGTGTGTGTTAATATTTGTGTACACATGTGAACAACAAACAGGCACTCTACCTTATAACTCTTCATTTAATTCCCCGGTGGCTCTCACAGGGGGCTTTTAAAGCCAATTGGTCTGCCATGCTGGATTGAATTAACCCACTATAAACTGCTCTGACCCCGATTGCTGCCAATAAACATGGACCGACGTACCAACCAGCCCCGGTGACTTCCACAAATCGGCACCATCGTCCACCCTGTCCGAGTCATTGGTCTACCTCTAATTCCCAACGCACTGCCTCAGCTCCATCTGCAGCCAATGCTAAAGCTTGCGGCCACTAAAAGCTCTTCACCTTCTCAGTGAGACGGCGAGCCTCTATTGAACCAGCCACTCACAACAGCGCTGAAAGGGTCATAATTATTGGGTCTCTGCCCCCCCCCCCCCTCCCTGTAATCAAGCTGCTCCACAGCTACCGAGAGGTCTGGCTGCCCCTCGCCTGGTCTCTCTCACCGCTAGCTTAGGCTAATTATGTGCTGGTTGATTGTGGGTAATGAACGTCAGCACGGTCCCTCTCGGCTTCGTGTGACCCGGATCACCTCCGCCAGTCACGGCGGGCTTGTTTTCCCCCCTCCTTTTCCCTCTCCTCTACCCTCTGACTCCACAAAAGAGCGCGGCAGGCAGAGAGGAAAGTTCACAAGCTAATAGCGGGTAAGGGAGCCGCGGGGCATTTGCTGTTCCAGTTCTGTTTGTTATGGTACAGTACCTAGAGAAAGGGCAGCGCCGTCAGCCATCCGCAGACGAGAGCGCCCAGCAGTGTAATAGAGGTGCCATGTTCCCTCGCTGTCTGCAGACGCTCTACACAGACACACAAACACATTGACAGATACATATGCACACACACACACAGACACACACACACAAACACCCACACCCATGAACACACACACACACACACATGAACACACACAAATACATACAATATATGGACTGGATAGTTATATCAACTTTTTATATCAACTTATATTCAACTATTCAACAAACAGTCTGTTGAAACCCTACTGACTCCATGTTTATGGTGAAGGTTAGGTGTTGGGTTGGGTACAGGTGAGGTTTAAAGAACAGGTAGAAAAGGTTGAATTTCAACAAACCATCTGTAAAGTATCTGTGGGCGGACTATCGAAATGAATTGTGATTGTATACTTGCACACCTCCATGCAAACATACGCACACACTACATTCTCTCACACACATGCACAGTGTACACAGTAGTACATAGCTTCGACCACACACACACATACACACACACATAAGCACACACACGTGCACTCACGCGCACACACACACACACACACACACACACACAGCACACACACGCACACACAGCACACACACACACACACACACACACACAGCACACACACACACACACACACACGCACACACGCACACACACACACACGCACACACGCACACACGCACACACACACACACACACACACACACACACACATACACAAATGCTCACAAATTGAGCAGCATTCCATTGCCACGTCCACGGCTGCCAAGCGCAAGAGGTGGCTTGTTATTCTGTGTGTCGCGTCTAATTGATTTCTGATGCTGTTTGTGAAGCCGCTGCCATCGGAATGAAAACTCCGAAGCCTGGCGTGTTCAGCGGGGGTACAGCAGTGGCGTTCAGGAAAACTCTGTGTTCCCTTTTCCCCTTCGAGCTATTGTGTTTACTGGCCTCCCAGACAGCCTCCTCAGCGACGCATGGAGGAGGAAGTGGTGGTGGGGGGCGGGGGGTGATGTGTCAAAGCACATTGGGCCATATCTGATCACAGCCCCCTCAGCGAAAGTCAATCACGGCATCTCGCAGCAGAGAAAAAGGCCTAGCATGATCAAACTGCCCGGGCTGGCGTACAGAACTCCCAGTGTTTCACAAGCGATGCTCAAATCAAAGGGTACAACTCTGTGTGCGCGTGTGTGCGCGCGTGTGTGTGTGTGTGTATACACGTGTGTGTACTGTATGTCTGTGTGTGAGTGTTTTAACGCTGTCCAGATGAGGGCGTTGTATGGCTATTGTTCTGTGTCTCCCACAGGGCCCTGTGTCCTTGGGCAGCACATCTTTGTGTTGTTCTTGTCGCCAGGAAGCAACAATGATGGTCTCTGTTCCTGGTGCAGGGCTTTGCCAGAAGCAATGTCCATTTACTGGAGAGCATTCACCCTTCTTTATCTGTCTTTCTGTCTCTCCATTTCTCTCTCTCCCTCTCTCTCTCTCTCCCTCCCTCTCTCTCTCCCTTCTCTCTCTCTCTCTCTCTCTCTCTCTCTCTCTCTCTCTCTCTCTCTGTCTACACTAAACATGGCACTGGGCAGCAGGAGCATGAATAAGGACAGGTAATGGTCTCCTTACACCAAACAACTTTGACAAGATTTGGGAAAGATTCTTGAAAGATTGGAGTCTTTTGAGTAAAGCTTGAATTGGG
>NC_055959.1:6544337-6559337 GCF_018492685.1 Alosa sapidissima | reverse complement strand
CTGCCAGGGAAAAAATGCAGGGGCAGCACCAAGCCCAAAGGCCATTCTAGGCCAGCCGGTCACACACACACATACCCACACACACACACACACACACACACACACAGACACACACACACACACACACACACATGCACACACACACACACATGCATGCATACCCCACTGCAAGCAACACTTAACCTCCAGGTGCTTTGAGAGACTTATTCGCATGTGAGGCAGGCTTTCCCATAAGACAGACATAGCCATACATTAACACACTGACACACACGCCTGCAGTATGTGCACATGCTAGTCAAACAAACCCAGTGGAGCTACATAGTACATGAATGCATACATACATACATACATAAGCACATTCACATGAAATATACACAGAGAGAGAGAGAAGCAAACCCAAACAGGTGCACCTGTCACAGGCACTCAGGTCAGTTATGGAACAGGACAATCCCAGAGGCTACAGCCCTCCCGCTCCACGCTGCTCCGCTCCCATCTCCCTCTGCTCTGCTCTGCTCTGCTCTGCTCTGCCCTGCCCTGCCCTGCCCTGCCCGCTCCACTCCCTCTGCCTCAGGCTGTCTCTGCTCTGGGCCATCCCCGCGCTGCAGCAACACGACTCTCATGGACACAGCCACCTACCCACCCCACCCCCCATCTCAGTGCCCTTTGCATGCAGCACATAGGACAACAGATTGCTCCTCTCTCTTTCTCTGTCTCTCTCTCCATCTATATTTCTCTGTCTCTGTCTCTCCCTCTTTCTCTGGTGTACAGGAAAATGTAGAGGAATTAAGTGCTCTTTAACTGTTTTCTCATTTACTTTCTATGTTGTATCATATCTTTTTCATCCTTTGTGAAGGTAATAGTGATTTTAATGTAGTAAAGATATTTTTAATCTGTGTCTGTGGAGTTGTCGATGCCATGACCCTGTGATTTAATCCATAGATGGAACAGAATAATAAACAGCATTGGGAATGTCGGCTGTGTGAAGAAGGGTTAGGTTAAAAATCATTTGTCTAAATTACAGTCTTCTCTCCTCTGCAGGAAGCTCCATCTTTGAATAGATGCAGAACAGAGGAATAATAGTAAATGAGAACTAATGAGTTCTAATGAACATTAAACCACATATTGAAATATTGGACATAATGTTCTATTCCACTTTCTCTCAGTTCCTATCATGTTATATGTGTGTAGGTTGAGTTGAGGAACCAAGAGAGGAACCAGTAAGGATGCTTTGTGAAGCAATCATTGTCTTTAATATCTTATCTAATTTTAACCCCACCACCATTTTGTTGAAATGTTCCCTGAAACTCTTGAGAAGAACATTTTGAACAGATCTTTTCAATCCCTTAACAGGACAAATTATCTCTGCTCCGTATTCTGCAGATGAGACAACAAATCGCCAGTTGATCTGTTGGTCTGAGTCGATGGCTTCAGGGAGATGAAGCTACAGCACTAGTCGTCGGCGTTTGGCCGGGCCGCTGTATACGCTGCCACCGAGGTGACGGATGGCGAAATAAGCGTCATTGATTGTCCCATCTCCAGGATCACCATTGTCTACCATGTCCAATGAATTCTTCCCTAACTCTTCGCACAGACTGCTATTGACTGGCCGGTAAAGAGGCCCAGTGCTCCGACCAGACCGCCATTTACAGGCAGCATCGATCTGTGTTATACCAAATACACACGCTCAGATGAGAGGGGTAATGACTTCCATGGGAGACGGAGGCGCAGGCTGCCCAAGGGAAGGCCACGGTGTCAGCCCTCCACAGGGGAGACAAAAGGAGCAGGCGAGAGAAGGCAGACAAAGTACATAGCTTCGACCACACACACACATACACACACACATAAGCACACACACGTGCACTCACGCGCACACACACACACACACACACACACACACACAGCACACACACACACACACACACACACACACACACACACACACACACACACACACACACACACACACAGACCAGAGGTGATTGCTGTAAGATTGCAATAGGAACGTGGCTTCCCCTTAAAAGACGCGCATCAGTAAAATCAGTGTCTGTGGGTCAATATTACTTGCTACTGTTGGCTCAATTTAATACATTTTAAGAGGACCAATATCTGTCAGCACAGCATAGTGTGGTTTGTTTGACTTCCATGTGCCTACATTGTAATTTACTGTAACTCGCATTAGTTTGATCCTGATATACAGTGAAGACAAACAACAATACATTTCCACACATACATAAACACAAAGCCATGCAAATATGTCCATGAGCGTATAGGCCTACATGTATGCCTACATTTATGTATTTTGAATACATAAATCCATCTTTATACACTTAACCATGCAAATATCCCCATGTAATCATTCTCACATATATAAAAACACACCTAAACACAACCTCCCACAGTCCCTGATACTAAAGGCTTATCAGTATGGTTCTGCTGCCTTCCCTCGCTGTCATGTAATCCTGCAGACAGATGCTCCGTGAGCAGGAGAGTCCGGTCCTGATTAAACTTGGAGCAACAAGCCATGACATTGCTGTATGATGGCTCCGTTCCTGCGCCACTTATCTCTGCCAGCCTGGCTTTGCTTAACTGGTCCAACAGATGAAAGAGAGAAGAGAGAGGAGCGAGAAGAGAAGAGAAGAGAGCGGAGCGTGATCTGCCACCGCCACTGCCGCCGCCGTCTCACGGCATCAAGGCGCGGGGCGGGCCGTGTGTTGTTGTTCGCTCTAGAAGGCGAAAGGCGCTGTCACGAGGCGAGGTGAGAATGCTAATCAGCGGCGGCAGCTTACGCCTGTTTAATTGCACTAACCTGCTTTGTTGAACCGTGAGGGCTCCAGTGAGAATATCTTGGCTGGCACACTGCCCCCCCCCCCCACACACACACACCTCCACCCTCTCTCACTCTCTATTTCTATCTCACTTTCTTTTCTTCCACTGTGCCAACCACTTTCTCACTCTCTCAACTTTCCCACCCCCCCCTCTTCCCTTTCTAGTGACTATTTTTACCACTCTAATGAGGTCCAGTCAAGGCGGGGCACAGAGCTGGACTGGGTTGCAAGTGCATTATGGGAAATGTGCACAGGTTCTGGTTCATGAGCTGAGGGTATGTGGGGTGTGGGTCCTTGTGGAGCTGGTCAGGGCATTCGTGTGTGTAAGGTGGGGCGGTGTGTGTGTGTGTGTGTGTGTGTGTGTGTATTCTTCATCAGCTGCATGGTGGGGTCGAGTCAGCTAAGAAGAGTGGCACAGGTTGGTCGACCTCCAATCGGATGACTCCGTCAAGGCGGGACAGAGGGTGAGAGGATGATTGACAGGCGAAAGTCATAAATAGAGCCGAGCTGGGAGGCAGCGCTGCTTGCTCGCTGGCAAGTCGACGACACAGAGGAAACCCTGCCTGGCTCAGAGGCACACAGGTGTAATGGTGTTCAGCAGATTCATCACCGCAAAACCCTCCAGAGGCTCAAACCCGGGATGAGGACACGCATTACAGGAATCTCATTTAGCATACGCTAAGGTCAGAAGATATATCGCCTTGAATAAAATTTCCAGGAGTGTGATTTAACTGACAAAAGTCTTCACTAGAAACTGAGATAGGGAATAATATCTAAAACACATTTAAAAACACATGTAAAAAACTGAGAAAAACATGAAGATATATAGAATGTGAAATATACAATGAATAGAATAAATCAGTTAAATGGAAAACATGTGCTAGTCTTATTCTGCCATGCATGATCATACATGATAATGTTATTATGGGATAAACTCTTAAGACATGCCCTTGGGGATAAACCACTCCCTCCAAATAAAACAAGAGCTTCATTGTAGGATCTGGTGTGAATCGACTAATGATATCTATTTTTGTTACTATTCATGTTTTTCTTTTCACACATTAACACTAAAATATATTTCTTTCAACATTATGTGTGTTGTCCCTTTTGTGTGAGCTAGAGTATTTGAGACACATTATTCCAGTGCTCTTCAGAGCTGGAGTCTTACGATGTCACACTTATTTTTTGGCTTCTCCCTTTTCAAGCGTTTCCAAAGATGTTCAATGGGATTGAAGGCTGGTGGCTGGGGGAGAAAGATAGCCTCTTTCATAGAACCCCTCTCTCTTAAAGGGCTGTGGATAAGGATTCATTTTACCAACAGGACAATGACCCCAAAGTACTAAAGCTCTACTAGACCTATTTTGAACCCCCGAGAAAAAGTGTGGATTCCTAGGCTACCATGAGTGGTTTTCCGCTCTACAGTCCCCAGAGCACTCCGACCCCATCTTTGGGGACATTTTGACATTTCTTGGATGTTTTGAAAGAGAGCTGGAATGCACTCCAAAAGATGAAAAGTCATCAGAAAAACTGATGCCATATGGTTGAGGCACCATATATCCTATATTTTAATAGTGGAAATCTGACCTCGTTTGAGGATAAAGGGTTTTGAAGTTGGACTCCAGTTTTAGCCAGTTTCTCCTTCCTACCCCCCACCACCTAACAGTCCATCTATTCTCTGAATGCTCAGACTAAGCGTTTGATTAAAACATTGTAGAAATCATTAGCTCACTTGTTATTAAACCCATGCAGAAACAAATCATCACAGCATTCAGGGTACAGCTGATTTCACTCATTGCATAATTGACTAATGATAACCTTTGCATCAGTGCAATTATTAAGCAGTAGTAGTGACTCATATCTGTGAGGAAATGTGGAGAAGAGCCCCCCACCCCCCCTCCTTCCTTACAGGTCAATAGGAATGGCATGCAGGAGACGCATCGATATTGACAAATGTGCGGGAGAGGAGTCGGCGTCAGACAGATGACACCCCCTCAGTGGCCCCGGGGTCAAGGTCAGTGGCAGGGCAGTGATGGGAAACGAGCGGCGAGCCTTCAATCTCGCACTTTCAGTGAGCGGCGCCATAAATCTGCCGCCTCCGAGGTACCCCGGGAGAAGCACGGCAGAGTTATGGCCGACAAACATCCATCCTCAAGCAGAGTGCTCTCAAGTAGTGTGCAGTGTGCTCTCAATGAAGCCTCCATAGTCCACGCCCTCTCCCTCTTCCTCTCTCACTTTCTTTCTCATTCTCTCACTCTGTCTCTTTCTCATTCTCTCACTCTCTCTGCCTCTGTCTCTTTCTCTCACTCTCTCTGACTCTCTCATTCTCTCACTCTCTTTGCCTCTCATTCTCTTTCCGATTCTCTCACTTTCTCTGCCTCTCTCATTCTCTCTTTCCCATTCTCTCACTCTCTCTGACTGTCTCTCTCATTCTCTCTTTCCCATTCTCTCACTCTCTCTGACTGCCTCTCTCATTCTCTTTCCCATTCTCTCACTCTCTCTGCCTCTCTCATTCTCTCTTTCTTTCTCTACATCAGCCTAAGCCCATACATGTGAGTATAACAGGCGACCGCATTCCAAGAGAGACGGTCTTTCTCAGTGGTTTTGAGGTCTGTATGTATGTATGTCTTTCTGTGTGGATGTCTGTATTTAGTGTGTGTGTGCGTGTGTGTGTGTGTTTCTAAGGGCATATCACATGTCACAAGCTTTTCAAACAGCCATGGCCACGTCTATAGTGGAGATTGGTAATGAGCTATACTTATGTTCAGACTGGAGTCAGCAATACTGGCATCCAGTTACCCAACCCAATGACACTTCCAAAACGAGTATAACATGTACACAGCAACATACTTCATCCACTTAAAATATAGATAAAGGTCCTACTTCAGCAAAAGGCCTTCCATATGTTTTAGTAAACCATCTTTAATTGCCATTGCAAATAGGACACTCATGTAGTGTAAAAATGTATCGGTTCAGTACATTTTTATGGGGTCCATCTGATATGGTGCCAAATTGAGCCCTTCATATGACATACACTCCACCTCCTCCATCACAAAGACCTGCCTACTTGTGGCCATATGAGAGACAGTCTGTTTCTTTGAACCGTCGTAGGAATGCGATGCCAACGCTGAATAAACGCTCCCTAAACGTTCTTTATGTATCTATCTTTGAGGAGAGTATATGGAGAGTGACGTGGGAGGTGTTGTCCCATGTGTATGCCCATTCCCTCCACCCATCTGTGCCTTCAAGCCACTGAATTCCTCCCCTCCTGCTGAGCGTCTGTGGCTGAAAGCTTCCCGGGGGGCACATTTGTAGGGCGGACAATTTGAGCGCCGCACATCTCCCCGTGGCAGCATGTGTCACTGATTCCCTCTCTTTCAGCAGTCTCCCTCTCCATCTCTCTCTCTCTCCATCTCTCTCTCTCTCCCTTGGTCTGTAGCCAGGGGTGTTACTCTGGTGATGATTCACCTCTCTCTTCTCCTTGACCAACAGATGTGGCTTGCTGGGAACTGTGATGGATGGAATCACAGAGAATGAGTCAACGGCAGCAGACCAAGCCTATGGGCTATATACGTGTTCCATAGCGTTTCCCGTAACTTGTGTGTGTGTTGGCTGAGCATTCATCATCATCCAATGTGCATACTCCCACTCTCTCCAACAAAACAGTAGCGTGATCTGGTTTGATGATGATGGGCATGCCCAATGCCCAACTGTCTTTTGCTATTTTAATACGTTTAACATTTACTGCCTGTGTTTGCAAAAATTCACTTAGACCCTATTAGGATTCTTTGGAGAGAGAGCTTGCACGTCAACATTCAATTACGACGATCATTTACTTATGGCTGCCGAGGCGCAGGAGAGCGTTCCTAATGCATTTTAGCCCACTCAGACATGGGTTGAGTGAGTTGTAGTAGCAGCAGACTCAAGAGGTGGGTTGGAAGATGTATTACTGTCTGAGTCAGAACGAACAGCAGGTAAAGCGTGAAAGCATGGGCGAGAGACAGAGGCTTCAGAGAGTGGCGACGTGTCTGTTGGAGAAGAAATGCTTTTAGTTACGGGTTTTCGCCCTTGTGAAACCCCCCCCCCCCTTTCTCTCTCTTCTTCACACTCAACTTGTGCTTGACTGTGTTTCTCTCTCATTTCGTGTCCTTGCTATTTTTCGCCATCAGATAACAGGCACTTGGATGAGAATGGTTGATTCTCGGTGGTTGATCATGGTTGGTCCGCTTGCTGTTGCTTGCCAGTAGCCGGCTGTGTTTGAGACACAGGAGGGCTGAAGTGGAGCTCCTGTTTGGATGTACTACTCTGCGTGAGAGAGAGAGAGAGCATGAGAGAGAGAACATTGCTCCCTCCAGGGCACATATCCCCTGCTTGCATGCCCTAGCGCAGGGGTCTCACAGACCTATTGTTCTTCAGCAGAGCTATGCCATCCACAAAAGAGAGAGGGAGGGAAAAAATCCCCCTCGTCGGCGTCTACACAATGCAAGCTCGGTCCATTAACTCCGCGCCGGCCCAAGTATGCCATGAGCGACGTTTCGCATTTCAGCGCTCGGAGGTGGAAACTGACGCGCAGGACAAGCGCCCCGTTCCCTCTTTTATTCATCAAAGCCACTCGACCTCGATCTCTGCGAAGGCTTGTGAATTATGGAAACGCATCGGCTAAGAAGCAGCTGTTTCAACTTTAATGACGGCCCGCGTCAGGGCGCACCGCGAGCAGCAAACATGGAGGCCCGTGAGCCCTCGCTCGAGTAACACTGATCCATGTTTCCCAAACACCATTCTGACATCTGCCTCTGGAATCCTGGTGAGGCAAGACAGCAGGTAAAAAAGTGAACATGTGTGCATATTCCCATGGAAACCAAGTTGTCCTGTCACATGGCGTACAATGACGCTGGGTGAGGGATGCTTCCCCTGTGATCTGCACGCCAAAACCCAATTTCTAAACCGAGGTCGTCCTTACCTATATTGTTGGTTGATTACTTTCTGCTCGCAGTGGAAGTCATGTCATCATGTTGCTGCCATTATAAAGCAATGATCTGTTTGAAAAAAATCTGAAACGTGCACACATACACACACACACAAACAGAGTTGAAACCATGGATATGCAGGCCTAGGCTACTGCCATATATTCCTTATGCAGTATAATTTCTTAGACTGTCAGGTCATGAGCGAGTAAAGTCCTCTTTGCAGTAAAAAAAAAAACTCACGTATTCAACACAAAGTAGACTACACACTCATGGATCAAAAACTGATTAGCAAGCAGGCCAGGCCCTACTTGTAAAATAATAAATTCACCGTAGAAGGTGACGGTGAAGCAAGTGGAGTTCTCTCTGGCTGTAGCCTACATCTTTTCTAATTAAGCAAGATTAGCTTTCAGGTGGCTTTGTGTTTTTAAGAGAATATTCAAGATAAAAGCGCGAATGAGGATAAAACGAGCAGCAGCCAGCTGCCATGGTTACTTCCAGGTCTCTCTATCATTTGATGTAATGTCCCCTCGTTGCCACAAGGGGGCTCTGCACTCTCTCTATGTCGGCCGTTCGCCCTCCTCTCTCCTCATCTCAAGCTTCTGCCAACCAACCAACCAACCCCTCTCTCCCTCTCCACGCTCCTTCCCAGTCGCTGAGCCACAAAGGCTACTGTCGGCATTCGGCAGTGGCACCTCGCTGCTTCAGCGTGAAGATGGTAGGCAGTCTGTGTGCCCGTAAGTTGGCTCGGCGATCACGGTCTGCGTTAATAGCGGCACTAACTGTGCTACTAATTCAGACACTTATTGTATGGAACTTCAGTAGCCTGGACACGGGGGAAGACAGGGAAGACGGTGGCAACGGCAGAGAGAAGCGAGACCGAATCGGTATCAACAAAGCCTACAGCGAGTATCCGAAAAGCGGCTTCCAGCGAAGACATCATCAACCACCACTGGGAAAGGCAGCCGTTCGGCATAAGCAGCAACCGGTAAGACAACCTGGGTCGCTTTGCCGTTCAATTTTTCCAAGACGAAATTATTTTATTCTGGCGGTGATAACGGGCCTTTTGTGATTTATCGGGGTTTGCTGCCAGGATTTGACTAGCCGATCTCCTACCACCCTGTTTTTAATGCATTCTCGCAAACCATTGCAACCTCACGACAAGGCAACGAACATATTTCATGTCAATGAATGAATTAAAATCTGCGCAGTTGTCAAACCAATGGCTGTTCACTAGTTTAGACGCACAGCTTGCCATATAATGAACGCAACGCGTGATCCCTCAGTTCTGTAGCCTACGCGCTACAGTATGGGCTCCCGGGTAGGCTACTTTATTTCAGTGTTGGATCTGGTCATTTACAACTCATTAAGATTCGCTACATTGTGCATACCAATATTCACATTTCCATCGCAATGTCATTGTTTGACAGAGACCGGCCATAGCCCAAAATATTTGGAAATGTGCGTGCAAAACCCCGATATAGGCTACCTTCCGAAAGGGTATCGGCGGAGCCTTCCTTGATGTGGTCCTGACTAATTTGTCTACTTGCATTGTAGCCTATTCGCATTCACATTGGAAGTTGGAGACCGCCTTCACCGTATCATTAGATATCTACAGACGGTAATTATCGCATTAGTCATCTAATTAAATTAGGCAAAATGCAAGCTCTAACGTAGCCTACCCCATGCTAGCAGTTGTTCGTATTTTAAATGGATAAATTAATACAAATGCCAACCGCGCTGTTGATACAAGCTAATTTAATCAGCGAGCCACATATGTGATCAACCCTTGCAGAGACCAGTTTGAATCACCCAAGGCTAAACGCATGTAGACTGAAGTGAAACAATGTTTCTTCTATAGACTGAAATTATTCCACCGATATAATCCCCAAACGATCAACCTTTTCCCAATCCCTATAAAACTGTTTTAGGGTTGAACAGTAAGTAACCTATGCCCACAGAAAATGTTTCACAGTGAGCCTTTCACTAGGCAACTATGACTCGTACTTGTAGCCTACAACACCTCCAACCCAGCCGCCACTGTCTCTAGTAGGCTACCCTGTCACCAACATACTCGGAGCCTTGCATAATAAAAATTCGTGAGATGAACAGCAGTTGGTATGTCAGTAAACATGTTAAGAGTGAAGAGTAACAAACGATCTAATTTTGGATGAGGCTAAGCAGTCATCAGCAGAATTTTGAATTTAGTGACAACTGACATTTTTTTCCTTATAGTGTTTATTATTATGTTATATGACTGATTAAACAAATGAAGTCCACTCTTTCAGTATCACAGAAACATTATGACAAACCAAATAAGAGGACCTGTCTTTTTTTAGAAGCCATGAATTAATTTCTTTATTTGGCTGCTCTCATCACTGACTGACAGCACAAGACATTCATTTGTCCTTCGGTGCTTAGGAAGCTCCCAAATGAGACCACAGTCTTATATAGTTTTTTGCGGTGGCACGTGTACGTTTTTTTTTTTCCCTGACATCCTCTAATTTAGCTCTGTCCTGAATTGGATGGGCTCTAACAAGTGCTTTTAGCGTGTTCTGTAATTAGCACGATGTGTATATTAGAAGCATATTACAGGGGATAATTGGAGGTCCCACATTTAGAACCACTGACCTAATATTCCGTCCCCGTTAATGCCGATTTGGAATGTAAATGTTTGTCATGGTCGCCCAAACCCACATTTAGACACCCATCCAGACCATAACTTCCAGCATGCATGGAGTAGAGGTAGGCAAATGTAAAGACTCCATACTGATCATTTATGAAGCTTTCCCCCAGAGAAAGCAGGTTTTTGCTTGGTGGAGAGCTGGCTTATGTAGCCTCCACCTTTGCTCAGATCCAGGGCTGTGTCTGTAGAGTAGTCTCCCCTGATTGGTGTCCCTCTATGGTCAGAAGGCAGGAAGAGCCCCCCTGATAGTGTCCTCCACTACATCATCGACCTCCCGGTCTGAACAGGCTTGTGATCGACTGTAATGCACAGAGAGAGAGAGAAAAAGAGAGAGAGAGACAGACAGAGAGAGAGGGAGAGAAAGAAGATGATACTCTGCAATACATGAACGATAGAGCGATAGAGACAAAGGCGTAGGAGGAAAAGGAGTAACTTGAGAGAAAGAGAGTGAGATCAGAACAAGGAGAGAGAGAGAGCAAGCAAGCAAACGATTGTCGAGAGAGAGAGAGAGAGACAGCAAGGCTCAGAAAAGAGACAGAGAGGGCAAGACACGTAGGAGACAGATATCCTCTCCTCTCGTCAGCACTCTTCCTCTGCATCTCTCTCTCTCTCTCTCTCTCCCTCCCTCTGTTTCTCTCTCTCTCTGTATTGTTTTTTGCAGCCTCTGTGGGCTGTTCGCTCTGGCAAACAGGATTGGCATCAGATTAAAGAGGAAGCCGGTAGCAATCTGATTGTTTCAACTTTTCTTTTTTTGTCTCTCGCTCTTTCTCTCTGTGTGTGTGTCTCTTTTTAACCGAGCTCCGCTGGCATGAGTGACTGGTGATGCCAGGAGAGCGCCTCAGCAGCCCCGGGGCCTTTTCCTTCGTTTGTTCGTTCCTTCCTTCGTTTGCTTCTTCGTTCTGTTCTGTTCTTTCAGCAATGGCTTCCTGACGGACTGCCTGATGCAACCAGAGACAGCTAGAGGGTAAACAGAAGGGCCATCGGAGAAGCTGACGACACGCTCAGGGCCAGAGGCCAGCGGTGGGGTCAGACCCGGGGGGGGGGGGGGGGAGAGAGAAAGAGATGGAGAGAGATGGAGAAGTAGAGAGGGAGAGAGAGAGAGAGATGGAGGGGAGGTGCTGAAAAAGCTCCATTTTGAAGGAGCAAAAGTACCTGAAGACGGACCAACTGAGACCGTCTGTGATGCTTTAGTGTCAGGGGAAAAAAAATGATGCGATACAACAACAGCAAAAAAGATGAATGAGAATGAGAAATCTTAAAGTCAGTTTTGCTGTTATTTAGCAACAGTTTTCCGTTCAGTTCAGCTTACACCTAGCTTATTAACTATGTATAATAGTGTGTGGTTTATCATACCATAAAATCCCAGGCATTTGGATAAAACAGTCCTCTACTGTCTACTTTACTCTGTAAAGATAAAGGACATGAATAAGGACTTACTAAACTCTTCTCATGAGGAACAGACATCACCACAGTATTTAGTTCAAATTATAGAACAAAAGAGAGTGTGGCTCTCCAGTCTGTGGTTGGTTATGTTTCATCAGGGGTGCCGTGGACACCCTTACATTGCTTCATTCTGTGTTCTTCTTGGTTGAATAAGAGAACAACAGTGCTGCTTCCTGCTACCTGTGTTCTGTAAAGGGCTGCAGGCCTTGCTTCATGTTTTTGTTTCTCTTTGGTTTTATCCTGTCTTGTGGCAGCAGAGATTTGCGCTTCCTTTAGAACATGTCATGGAGGAGAGAAGGAGAGAACCTGCCACTGCTGTTCTCTGGGAGCGCTGTTTAAGGAGGAGGAGTAGCATCCTGTGACAAACGGACAATGTTTTCCTTCTCTCTCTCTCTCTCTCTCTCTCTCTCTCTCTCTCTCTCTCTCGGCCAAGTGGAGTAATAACTCACATATATAGACATTACGGGTGTAACGGTACACAAACATCACGGTTCGGTGTGTACCTCAGTTTTGAACTTTCAATTCTGTTCATTTTCTATACAGTAAGCCTGTACTGCTAGCCCAAAATCCGCTAACTATATAGCTGATTGACAGAAGGAATAGTATTTTGTTTGTGTTCTGTTGTAGAAGACAAGCATCCAGAAGTATAAAGGACAGATGGATAGCAGAAGCTGAGAATAGCCACGTCATGCAGGCAGCTGGATTGCCAGTAATTTTTTTGGAGCGTCCATTACCTCTCCATTGAACTTGATTGAGGGGGGATAATTTATGGGAATGAATAGCTTTTTGTGTCACGTCTAGAGGAAATTTCCTAATGGCCTCTAAACAGCCGAGATAGCGCAGCTTGCAGGAGTGAGCATTTTGACCACCAGAGGCACTTAAGGGGACCATAATTGAGTTCCTCTGAATACAGGTTCCCACTGGCTGTGGCAGAAGCAGAATTACTGGCAGCAGTGAAGCTAACTGAGATGCGTGAGTGTTTGAAAGAGTGTGTGCATGTGTAATAGTGTGCGTGTGTGTGTGTTTGCATGTACATGTGTGTGTGTGTGTTTCAGACTCCCCTGGTACTGAGAGACCGATGAGACGGGTGGTAGATTCCTTCGGGCAAAAGCCAGTTTGCCATCCAGGTGTTTGTTGTGTGTTCCACATGTTTTCCAACATGTTTCAGTACTGTGAGGACCATTTCCTCTTTCTGTGTGTGTGTGTGTGAGTGTGTGTGTATGTGTGTGTTTCAACATCCTCTCATTACCACGAGCTAAACGGTACTGCCGGTTGTCATAGCGTCGCCGCCCAGGGATCTGATCTGGTTGCTTTACTCTACCCTCGTCCCTTCTCTTTTCAGCTCAGGTTACCGTGGCAAACATGATGTGTGACCTCATCATTATGGGATGCCACTATGCGTGTCTCTATTTGGATCACTGTGTGTGTGTAAGGATGACTAACATTTGAATTTATTTCTGTTGAGAAAATGGGGTTATATTTGAGCAGGTGGTTAGCCTAATGCATTTTTGTTTATTAGTACCCTTTGAGTGTGTGTGTATGTGATAGTGAAAGAGTTTGAAAAAGCAATACCATCTGTTCATCTCACTGGTTTTCTGTGTGTGTGTGTGTTTGTGTGTTTGTGTCTAACTGAATGGCCACTTCAGTTGAGTGCTGGGTAGACACAAAAAATGAGTAACAAATGTGTTGAGTGGTTGTGTGTGTGTGTGTGTGTGTAGGCGTATGTGTGTGTTTCTATTTGTCATCCCTCTCTCCCTCTGTCTGTTCGTCTGTCATTCTGTCTGCTTTTTTCCTGTCTATTTTATGTCATGTCATCCCTGTCTGTCTGTCTGACTGACCGACATGTTGTCTGTCAGTCTGTTTTTTGGTTGTTAGTACATCTTTCTGCCTTAGCCCTGCCCTTCTGTGTTTCGTGTGTGTGTGTGTGTGTGTGTGTGTGTGTGTGTATTCTGTTGATCTGCACTCGTTTGTGAAGAGTTCATTCTTTTTCCTCCATGCTGTGCTGACTCACTGTTCCAGTGTGACTGTGTATGACTGTGTATGACTGTGAGTGTCTCTCTCTCTCTCTCTCGCTCTCACTCACACACACACACACACACACACACTCTCCTTCTCTCTTTATCTTTCTCTACCCTTTCTCTCTTTCTCTCACTCACACACACACACGGGTCTGAATTAATATCATACACTGGACAGTACTTTACGAGTACATGTCTGTAGATGTTAATACAGCTAATCAATGTATCAGAACTTCTTTTAAGAAAAGAAGTGAAACATTGAGATTCCAGCTTCTTAAATCAAAAATGTCTGTTTTTTTTACTCCTCTGTGACAGTGGAATATCTTTGAGGAGTGGACAAAAATGTGTGTGTGTGTGTGTGTGTGCGCGCACAGGCCCAGCTGCAGCATAATGTTTACCATTAGCTCATGCACAGCAGGAGATGCCTGTTCACACTCACACACAAAGACTGATGTGGGCACTGTTTTGTGTGTGTGTGTGTGTCTGTGTCTGTGTGTGTCTTTGTGTGTGTTTCTGTGGGTGTATGTTTATGTCTGTGTGTGTGTCTGTGTGTTTGTTAGTATGTGAGCATGTCCTGTAAGTGTACATTGTGTGTAAATAAATAAACATGTGAAAGTGACTGTGTGACTGTGTGTGTGTGTGTGTGTGTGTGTGTGTGCGCGCGTGCACGCTCGTGTGTGGGTAAGTTACAACTCACTCATAAAGCCTGATGTGAGTGTGGTTGTGAAAGTCGATCCGTCTTATTTTCTCCGTCGGATTCGTTTTTGAAGCCTGTCGCCTCCAGCGCGCTCTACCTCGCCTTGTTCTTAACGAGGGAAACTGCCTCCAAACACCGTAATAGACAAAAAAGACTCCATTTCTCTTTCATCTCTTTCTCTCCTCCCTCCCTCTCTCTGTATCTCTCTCTCTCTCTCTCTCTCTCTCTCTCTCTCTGACAGTTGCGTAATGGATCAACAAACCTTTATTGATTTGTTTCCTTGCGTCAGAGCGACAGGTTTGCGCTGCGTTTTCCACGCTGCCTTGGCAGCCTGTGGTCGTTAGCTAAGCAGCGCGGTGGGGTTATTTTT
>NC_055959.1:6526837-6539337 GCF_018492685.1 Alosa sapidissima | reverse complement strand
TGTGTGTGTGTGTGTGTGTGTGTGTGTGTGTGTGTGTGTGTGTGTGTGTCAGGCAGTACTAGGAGTGTCTGAAGCTTGTGTAGAGGTTGAACTGCACCACGGTGCCAAGTTGCCTCTCCAGGCATTTTTCCAAATATGCACAAACAAAGATATGCATGCATATACAGGACTGCACAAATGTTTTAGACATGTTTGAAACAATGCTGTCTCACTCTCTCTCTCTCTCTCACACACACACACCTGTGATCTTTGAGATGTTCTTCTCTCAGAGATGTCCTCCTCTTCTCCAGCTGTAATGTTCTTTCTCTCCATCCATCCCTCCATCCATCCCTCCCACACCACCTCCTCCTCCAAAACTGGGTGACATCTCCAAAGGCTGCAATCATCACAGACACTGTCATTTACATATTTGCTCACCTCTCTCATTTTCCCATCTTTCGTTTCTTGTCGTTTGTGTCCATGACATATAAGTACCACTGTTATTTTTTAACCCCTCTTTCGTACACACAACACTCACACACACACACACATGAACACACACAGTGGCACTTCCTCCCTGGCCATTCCAGGCTTCCACTGCGATGTAAGCACTTTTCCGAAAGCCCTAACTAGCGGTTAGCTGTTGCCATGGTGTTACGAGGCGCTAGCGGTGCGGCTCGTTAAAGCGCGGTCGATGCCGGAGTCTCTGCTGCATGTGTTGGCACTCGGCTGGGCTGGGCTGTCTGCGCGTCGTTCCTGGGCGCATTTCTGCTGAGCCAAGGAGAGTGTCCCCTTGGGCACAGATAGGTCCATCCTACCAGTGCCCGCCGTTGCCCCGTGTGTGAGTCGGAGATTGGCTGGAAGGGCTGTCAGTCAAGCGTGATGATTCCAACCCACAGCAGCGTAGCTTTTACAGGCTCCTGCTAAAGCGTTTCCTCTGAGCTAGCCACAGTAGTTAGCTTAATTAAAGCCCAAAGCCCTCTGGCTTTCATGCACAGCTGCCATCCAGACTCAGTTCCTGTGTGTGTGTGTTTGTGATTGATGCATGTGTGTGTGTGTGTGTGTGTGTGTGTGTGTGTGTGTGTGTGTGTACAGTAGAGGGGGCAGGCAGGTTGGCTGCTTGTGGACACAGAGGGGAGGGTTTAGCGGTCTGATGAATAGGAGTGCACTGGATAACTGATCCCACTGGGGCCCTGTCGGCCTCTGCTGCACACATTGGCCTGGCACAAAGACACCGCCCCAGAGAGCTAGATGCCCCTCACACACACACACTCTCTCTCTCTCTCTCTCTCTCTCTCACTCTCTCTCTCTCTCTCTCTCTCTCTCTCTCTCTCTCTCTCTCACACACACACACACACACATTCTCTCTCTCTCTCTCTCTCACTCACACACACACACTCGGACACACACACACACACACACACACAGCATCATGCTCACACAGACCAGGCTGCACTTTTTTCTCACACACTCCAGCACGCTCTTTCTGGATATCTCACTGTCATAAATAGTACAGGAAGCCAGCCGTGTGTCCACACCTGACCTGCCTTACACACACACTCACACAATTTAACCCACTAAACACTATTTGTACTGATCACACACAAACCCATATGCACACACACGTACACACACACACACACACACACACACACACACACACACATGCACACAGCCCCCATTTGTATGGGCACAGACACACACATAAAAATAGACACAGAGACGTACACTGTGAGCCATAATCATAGCGTTGATTGGATCATTCTTTCTTGCCCACTGCCCAGCCCGGCCCAGCAGAGTGAGAACGTGACTCAGATTGGCTGCGTCACATGCGCCACATGAGTGGTCACCAGTGGGCCGGGCCCTGCATCCAGCTGGCCCCTTCTGAGCCCCCCCATCCACTCCCCTCCCAAACCGTACATTAGCGTTTGATTTAAGCCCAGCTAAAGTAGCACTGTCCCTGACCCCAAACGCTTAGCCTCCCATCTTAAATGGTATTGCCATTTTTAGTAAGCAAAAGAGAGACAGGAGAGAGAGAGAGAGAGAGAGAGAGAGAGAGAGAGAGAGAAGGGTAGTCAGGCTAAGATGGGGCATGAAAAGAGAAGCAGAGAGAGGCAGAGTCAGAGTGAGAAGAGGCATAAAAAGAGAGGGAGAGAGAGAGAGAAGGAGTGGTAGAGTCAGACAGAGAAGAGGCAGATAGAGGCAGAGAGAAAGACAAAGAGAGAGGGTTGGACTGAAAAGGCACAGAGAGAGTTGGGGGGCAAACAAGAACGAATGGATGAGCTAAAGAGAGAGAGAGAGAGGGATAGAGGGGATGGAGCCAGGAGGAGGGAGAGAGATGGATGAAGAAAGGAAGGGAGGAAGGAGTGATGCAGCGGAGAGCTGAGCTGCTGCGACTGGCCCTTCTGCTGACCGAGGCAGTGATGGAGTGCCGCTGGGACACACACAGCCGTCTCAGGACAGCTGAACCTACGAAAGCAGCAGCCGCCTCCCACTGGGAATGGAGAGAGACAGAGAGAGAGAGATAGAGGGAGAGAGAGAGCGACAGAGAGAATGAGATGTTATTATGATAGTATATGACAGTCCAGATGATGGTAAGCCAGAGAGTTGGGCGATGTGAGAGCGAGCGAGAGGGCGTACATCATGATGGTTTATGGCAGTCCGTTGGGCAGAAACAGTGTGATCCCTGTCCCTCCTGACAGAACCCAAGCGCGCAGGAGAGATGGACTTTACTTACCGTAAGAAGGGGGCTTTGTGATTCAGTTACAACACTGTAAAGTGCAGGGTCCCTGCTGAGGAGTCCAGTCCGAGGCTCAGGGTTCATGTCCAGAGCATAAATCTGACCGGTGCATATCTGTCAGATGGCTCCCAGTGGGCTTGTGTCGGAGGAGGTGTCCCAGCCTCTGGACACACGGCGGGCCATACCCATAAAGTTGCGCTCGGACACTTTTTTTGTCACTTCAGCAAACACTGGCGCATGCAGTGCAGTGAAAGCCCATATATTATCATTAGTCCTGTTCGCTGAGAATCGGTCTGGGTTTGGCTTCTGGGTTTCTGCCATTGGGCTGCCCATTGGGTTGGAACGGGTCGCCCTCCTGACTGGACGGAGGAGCTATGACTGCAGAGCCGGGAGTGGAGAGGGGCAGCTTTGCTGCAGCAGGGCAGTGAGCAGGTGTGTAAGTTAAGGTGAGCTAGTGTTCAGGAGGTGTAGAGTTCTTCAGGTGAGCTAGTGTTTTAACAGCGTGGTCTGGTCGGTGTCATGTCTCTCATGTAACTGTGAAGTCGTTGGAGGTGTGTGACATTTTAAGCTGTTGTGTTAAGGCAGTATGGTGTGGTGGTAGGTGCAGGTTTGGAGACTCCGGGTGTAGCAACTTGAATGGGGATGTGTCCCCCCCGACCCCCCTCTCCTCTCCTGGCTGTCAGGGGCCCTCAGCCTCAGTCTAACAGGGGAGCCCAGGGCCGAGGCACACAGTCGTTGCTGCCTGTTTGAGCCCATTGTCTGCTCCCATTCTCCACAGTCATTCATCACATCACACTCTAGCGCTCACTGTCTGTCTACCTCACCCTCTTCTCTCTCTCTCTAGCACTCTCTCTGTCTCCTTTTCTCTCTCTCTCTCTTACTCTGTCTATCTGTCTCTCTCCCTCCTGTGTGTTATCTTTTTTCAGTGGACAGGGATGGCATGTCCATGTTTTCCCTCTATCTTTCTTGTTGTTGGGACTGTGAATCTGTGTGTGTGTGTGCGTGTGTGTGTGTGTGTGTGTGCATGTGTGTGTGTGCGTGTGCGTTTGTGTGTGTGTTTGTGTGCGCGTGTGTGTGGATACTGTTTATGTTCCATTATTTTTGCTGCAGTATATGTGCAGAGTCATAGAGAAACATCTCAGTGCTTTGCAGATGTGTGTGTGTGTGCGTAGTGTGCATGTGCGCATGTGTGTGTGTGAGTGTGTGTTTGCGTAGTGCGCATGTGTGAGTGTGCGTTTGCCTGATGGTAAGTGTGGTGTGGTGGGATATGAGTGTTATGTGTAGCAGCGCTGCTCTTTGAAGTGAGCCCGGCTCCTCTGCTGCCCTGTGACTCATCATTGTGTCACATTACAGCTCACAGATATGGCCGCTTCACTGCACATCAGCACTTTCACCAGCAACCTCATCCCTAATACTGTCTCTCTGTCTCTCTCTCAACCTCATCCCTAACACCCCCCCCCCCTCTCTCTCTCTCTCTCTCAACCTCATCCCTAATACCCCCCCCCCTCTCTCTCAACCTCATCCCTAACACCCCCACTCAACCTCATCCCTAACACCCACCCCCTCTCTCTCTCAACCTCATCCCTAACACCCACCCCCCCTCTCTCTCAACCTCATCCCTAACACCCCCCCTCTCTCCTAACACCCCCACTCAACCTCATCCCTAACACCCACCCCCCCCCCTCTCTCTCTCTCTCTCAACCTCATCCCTAATATCCCCCCCTCTCTCTCTCTCTCAACCTCATCCCTAATACCCCCCCCCTCTCTCCTAACACCCCCACTCAACCTCATCCCTAACACCCACCCCCCCCCCCCTCTCTCTCTCTCTCTCTCAACCTCATCCCTACCCCTCCCTCTCTTTCTCTCTCTTAACCTCCCTCTGTCTTTCTCTCCATGAACCTTTCTTTCATTTTTTTCATCTCTTGTTCTTTCTTTCTCTCTCTCTCTCTCTCTCTTCTCTATACCTCTGCATGAAGCTTTATTTATCCCTTCCCTCCTTTGTTTTTCTCATGAGTGGGCAGACAGTGCCTTGTCGAAGTGTGTGTGGGGTTGAAGTAGTCAGGATGAGAGACTGTGTGTGTGTGTGTGTGTGTGTGTGTGTGTGTGTGTGTGTGTGTGTGTGTGTGTGTGTGAGTGAGCAGATTTGGGCGTGTTGGTGGCTGGCGGCTGGCGGATGAAAGGCGAGTGTGTGACCCGCTCCAGTGTGCTGTGTGTGCTGGGTCTCGGCAGGCCAGGATCAGCCCACAGCTTAAGGGGCTCAGGCGCAGATCAGCAGAGAGAGAGAGAGAGAGAGAGAGAGAGAGAGAGAGAGAGAGAGAGAGAGAGAGAGAGAGGGTAGAAAAGACAGAAGCTGGAACAGGAGGGGAGGGAGAAAGAGCAAGGATGGTAGAAGCTGAAGAAGAGAAAGAAAGAAAGAATGAGGGGGAGATGGGAAGAGAGAGATAGAGAGAGAGAGAGAGAGAGAGGGTGGAAAAAACAGAAGCTGGAACAGGAGGAGCAGCGAGAAGAGCAGAGAGAGAGGGATCAAGGGGCGAGAGGGAGAGAAAGAAAGAGCTGGAACGAGAGAAGAGGATTGTGGCAAGATGGAGGTGCAGACTGCAGGCATGCACTGTGGGCTGTGGGGAGAGGAGAGGAGGGTCTGGCAGGCAGAGTGTGGAGGGAAGTTTGGGGTTAGATCATATCCTCTCACACTGTGTGTGTGTCTGTCTTTCTGTCTGTCTCTCTGTGTGTGTGTGTGTGTGTGTGTGTGTGTGTGTGTGTGTGTGTGTGTGTGTGTGCGTGTGTGTGTATGTGTGTGTCAGATTGACTGAACAATGTGAAGTTTCAGACCTTCATCTAAGGTGGGTGAGCTGTGTAAGGGTTACCAGGTTTACTGACAGTGCCAGAAGCTATTGAGTGTTGGTGTGTGAAATGTGTATTGTGTTTCTGTGTGTGTGTGTGTGTGTGGTGATTGTGCTGAGTGTGCATGTGTGAATGTGTGTAATTCTATCGGGTGTGTGAGAGATTTCACAGTGGCCCTGTGAAGTGGTTGTGGCTAAGGAGGTTTCTGTATGTGTGTGTGTTTGCACATGCATATGCATCTGTGTGTGTGTGTGTGTGTGTGTGTGTGTGTGTGTGTGTGTGTGTGTGTGTGTGTGTGTGTGACTGAGCGGAGGTGAAGGTTTGTGTATGTGTGTGTGCCCGTGCATGCATGTGCAGCTATGTGTGTGTGTGTGTGTGTGTGTGTGTACACATCTTGACTTTGGATAAGCAGCAGGTGGCAATGGAGCTGAAGGGGGCGAAGAGAGTGTGACAAGTGTACGTGTGTACATGTGTGACAGAGGGATAGATGTATCTGCAAAACAGAAGAAAAAAGTGAGTGTGTGTGTGTGTTTGTAAGAGAACAACACAGAGACGAGAGAGAAAGTTTGTGTGTGTGTGTGTGTGTGTGTGTGTGTGTGTGTGTGTGTGTGTGTGTGTGTGTGGTTACATCCAGACAGTCCCACTGCTCATGTCAGCCTGATTTAGGAAGTTGTGGACTACATGGCAGTGAGAGCTGCTCCAAGCCACTCATCGTCTCTCGCTTTCCCTCCCTCTCTCTCTCTCTCTCTCTCCCTATTCATTTTATTCTCTCTTCCCTTTCTTTTCCACCGACATCGCTCGTGTTGTTTCTGTCTTCATGCTGTCCATGATGTTATTGGTCTTATACTTTCCCTCTCTCTCTCTCTCTCTCTCTCTCTCTCTCTCTCTCTCTCTCTCTCTCTCTCTCGCTCCCTCCCTCTCTCTCATTGTGTCCCAGATCTGTGGTAGCTGTTGTCTGTTGTCTGTTGAGTGCAGTGTTAAATGTGTGAAAGCATTAACATTTGACTGAGCCGGGGCCTCCTCCACTGCCAGGCTGACATTCGGTGCCTTCTCCCTGGGGAGCAGCCTCAGGTTTCTGCCTTTGTCCTGGGCCACGGGGCATGTCCCTCCCCTCACACCCCCTCCACACACACACACACACACACACACACACACACCTCAATAGGCCTCAGTGGGGTTTGTTTGGTCAGCTTACATCAGATGCCACACCTGGGGGTGGGCTGAATGGCCTGTCTGACAAAGGCACCTGTAGAATAGGAACACAAGCACACACACACACACACACACACATGGGGAGCACACACACACACACACACACACACACACACACACACACACACACACACACACACACACACACAGGGAACACACACACACACAAACAGGAGAGCACACACATACACACGCACACACACACACACACACAGAGGAACACACACACTCACAGAGGAACACATACTCTCTCACACACATACAGACGAACGCACACACATAAACACACACAGATGTACCTACGGAATATTTTTTCAGCATCTTACACGCAACACTTACATACACTCCCACATGTGCCAATCTAAAGGATTTGTTGTGAGCTTTTCACTGCAGAGACACCTTTGGGGAGGATCTTTGCTCAGCGATATCTGACTCAGAGATCCTATCAGCTTCCCTAGCTCTCTTTAGCCAGGTACAATAGGCCTCAGGATGTCCTTTAGTAATAACAGCTCTGGAGGATCAAATGAAAAAGGACTTTGCATATCTTCTTTTGTGACCGTTTAAGGTTTGTATCCAGTGCGATATATGTGATCTATGCGCTCTGGCCCAATCTGCTTTGTGCCCAGGCCCAGCTTGCGCTATCCCATAGTCCCTGGAGCAGTGTGTAATGGAGGCGTTGGTGCGTGCCCATAGGTGTGGGAGCATGGTGGTCAGCCGTAACGCGTGCCCGTAGGTGTGGGAGCATGGTGGTCAGCCGTAACGTCCCCCCCCCCCCACACTGGCACTGGCATCACCGCTTGCTGGTCTCGCGGGCAGGCATCCTCTCACACGGGGTCGGGCACACGCGCTACTGGGAAGAGCCCCTGGGGTTCTCCCAGACCAGACACTAATGACAGTTGTGTGTGTGTGTGTGTGTGTGTGTGTGTGTAATTGCTTTTGTAAGCACACTCGACTCATGTAATAAGTATGTCGTAAGTGTGTCATACAGTATGCATTAGCTTGTGTGTGTGTATTTGTGTCTTTTATATATGCGTTTGTGTATGTACTTGTTTGTCTGGGTGCTACCGAGGTGCATATGTATGCAAAGACCTACAGTATATGTTTTCCTGTGTTGGTGTGATTGCGTAGCGCTACATCCGTGTTGCTGTGAGTCTAAGTCTTTTGTAAATCTGCTTGGCTTACGCTGCACTTGTGCCCCTGCAGGGGGGATCCTGGAGAAGAGGCTTGTGCTTGTCTTCCCTCTGTGACCCCCTTTCTGTGCACACAAACGAGGGCCCTGCCCCAGTGCACAGCGTAGCGTAGCGTAGCGTAGCATAGCATAGCACCCCGGAGAACATCAGCAGCAACCCCCAGAGGGACTGCGCAGTGAGGGCCCAGCACACAAACACTCCCTCCACAGAACACACTCTACTGATATACAGTCTATGACTCTACTCTCCCTCCTCCTATGACTCTGCGCCCAAAAGAGGCTGGAGAGCTCCCAGCCGCCTGCAGCCAGCAGCAGAAAGAGAATGAGGAAGGGAGTCAGTAATAATTTAGTGGATGTTGCCAGTGCACTGAGAAGGAGAGATGGAGAGAGGGAGAGAGATGGAGAGAAAGACAGAGATGAAGAGAGAGAGATGAAGAGAGAGAAATGAACAGAGAGAGAGAAGGGGAGAAAGAGGATGACGGCTTTGTGGTGGAACTCGAGGTACTGGATTATATGCAGGGGATTGTCTCGGTGGAATGGGATGCATCTCTTGTGAGTTCACAGGTGGGACAGAGAGAGAGAGAGGGAGAAAGAGAGAAGGAGGGACAGTGATGAAGAACAGGAAAAGCAGCAAGACAGGACAGAAAAGGAGAGGGAAGAGGTGAGGAGAGGTGAGAGGAAGGGGCTTTTGTCTCTGACCAGATCTCATTTGGCAGCGCGGCGCTGATTACTCTCACTGCGGACGGGTTGACGCAAGCTAACACCGCTAGTCCCGTAAGCCGGGCCAAATTCATTTGAACCGCTGTCAGCGCTCAGGCATGCCTGCGTCTGCAAATCCACCTAAAGCAGACCCACAGACCCGTAGGCATCTGCCCTCCCTCCATCCCTCTCTCCCTTCCTCCCTCCATCCCCTCCTCTCACCCCTTCTCCCCCAGAATAGAGAGAGCAGCTTATTAGACAAGGGAAGGAAATGGCCTTTTCCGGCGTCACGGAATGGTCCTAATGGGGGCTCTACAGTAGGAAGTGGAAGAGAGGAGGAAGGTCTATTTTTGGTTGTTGTTTGGTCTTGTCCCCTCCATACCTCCACCACCCCTCCCCCAGCTCCCTCACTACATCCTTCTCTTCTTCACATCCTCTCCCTGGGAGGAGTATGTTTTCGTGCCCTTTTTTTTTGTGTCAGCGTAGCGTAGCGTGGTGTGCCGTGCGAGTCGCGCACTGAGGTGACACGGCAGGGGCAAGGCCTCGTCACAGAAGCACTGACTCATCCGCCGGCCGGGCGGCAGGAGTGAGCGAAGAGGAAACGCGCCGCGCCGGCAGCTGGAGCGGTGATTCGCAGATGACGTCACTCACGCGTTGTGTTTGCGTAAAGCGCCACGCAGCTGTGTGCTGCATCTCAGAAAGCGAGAGAGTGAGGGAGAGAGCTATAAAGAAAAGGAGAGAGAGAGAGAGAGAGAGGCCTAAGATTTACTCAGCTGATGAAAGGTCATTGATGGTCGTGTGTGTGTGTGAACATTTCATAAGTCGCAAACACATGCACCCCCCCCACCCACACACACACACACACACACAAACACACACACACACACACACACACACACACACACACACAAACACACACACACACACTCTTGGCCAGCGTCCTGTCACCAGAGTAGGTGAGGACCTGTTGAGCGCGTGACAGAACTGGGTTGTGGAAACGACAGCAGGACACCGAGGCTGAAACTGTAGACTGATGAACTGTAGACTCCCTAGTCTCATATTCCTGATCCTGCGTGTGTGTGTGTGTGTGTGTGTGTGTGTGTAAGAGAGAGAATATGTCTAGGCTATCATTTGTGTATTTGTGTGAAGAATAGACCAAGTAAGAACAAGATATTGTTTCATAGGAAGATAGAGAGAGAGAACACTGTGTCTGTGTGTATGTGTGTGTGTCTGTGTCTGTCTGTGTGTGTGTGTGTGTACTATACACATTGTGTGTCCCCATTGGCAGGGTAGCTGTGCACTCTTTGTGTGTGTCACCGCTGTCGTTCCAGTTCTCACATCTGCATGGCTGCAAGTGAGGCAAGCCGAGGCGAAGTTGGGCAGTGCTTGTGGAGTGGTGGGGGGAGGGGCATTGGCAGTGCCCGTCAGGGTAACTCGACCCACAGTGCCCTCAGCCAGCCAGTTAGCCAGTTAGACCATAAGGGCCAGCAACACAGCCCAGAGCCTCTGCTTCACCCCCCACCACCTCCTCTATTTGCTCTGCAGGGGGGTTAGTGGGCCTTGGTGCTTTGTGTCCTACATGAGCTGCCGTAGCCATCAGCCACTCACAAAATTACAGGCTTTTGCTCAGTGTACTGGTGCTGCCTGACCGGGGTAGTGTTACACAACCCACCCACCCCGCCACCACCACCACCACGGCCGCCATCGTTTCAGCCTCTGCCTCAGCTGCCCCTGCCTGCCTGCCTGCCTGCCTGCCTGCCTTCCCTGAGGACCCATGCCAGGGCTGTCCATCCAGCTCCCTCCCTATGCACCCCCCCCCCCCCCCCCCCCCCCCCTCATCCCCCCTCCCTCTCCCAGCCGACTGGCCACAGCCACAGGCCTGGAGCTCAGAGCCTCTGCTTGATGTCTGTGGGGAGCTTGTCCTGATGCCAGGCCACAGTCACAGGCAGAGAGAGAGGGATGGGAGGGGGTGGGGAGAGAGAGAGAGAGGGAGGGAGGAGAGAGAGAGAGAGAGAGAGGGAGGGAGGAGAGAGAGAGAGAGATGGGGAAGGGAATAAAGCAGAGAGAGACTACATATTAGCATACTGTAATGTACAAGATTGCACTGTTATAGTGGTAGACACATAAGTTCAAACATAAGCAAGCACCAGACAGTTTTATCTATTTGACTTTGAGAGAGGTAGAGAAAGAATACAGAGGAAGGATAGAGATGACAGAGACAGAGAGAGATAAGAGAGGGAGGAAAGAGAATTACTGTATTCATATATAAAGCTGAGAGAGGTTGCATATGTTGGAGGCAGAGAGAGAGGGAGGAAGAGAGATAGAGAGGAAGAGAGAGAGGGAGATAGAGAGAGATAGAGAGAAAGAGCTTCAGTGGAGGAGTTGGAGTGGGACAGAGAGAGGTATGTGATGTGGTGGTATGAGTCTTCGGGTTGGTCGTCCATTGACAGGGCAGTGGGAACACTGGCTCCTGTGTTCCTGGGAGCGATGATCTTTCTGGACAAGCACGCACCCACTTCTCCCTGAGAGGGCAGAGCCGGGCAGGGCCGCCCGGTCCAGCCCAGTCTAGTCCAGTGAGTCGGCTGCCTGCTGTACGGCTATGTGGGCTTGGCCACCTCACCGCTGCTCTAAGCAGCATATCGCTTGGAAAAGCCCCGTTACTGGTTGTGCTGTAGCTGGTTTTTTCCCTTCTGTTTTTTCTCTCTCACTGAGCGCATCCACTCTTAAATGGGTAGTCTTGTCAGAGTAAAACCTCCTCCTCCTCCTCCTCCTCCTCCTCCTCCTGGAAAAGTCAGACGTTGCTGTGGAGCAGACGGAAACTGATGAAACAGTGTTTCATACAAGACATACATACACACACACATACATACACACACACACACACACACACACACACACACACACACACACACACACACACACACTCATTCTAGCGTTTCAGAATGCGGTGCACTGTTGAAATCTATTTTCCAACTGTTCCTGAAAGTTCCCTCACACATGTTATTCTTCCTGCTGCTAAGTAAAAGAGTTGGTTATGCGAGTTGCCCCCAACCCCCCCTTTTCTCCTCTCCCTCTGGCACGGGGGGTTGCTGCTAACATATGGAGCAGAGTAGAGTGTCCCGCAGGCAGCACCTTGAGCTTTCATTAAGAACTACTGAACTTGCCGCCTGCCTTTCTTGTGCTCGGCTCCCTAATAGCGTGCTCTCGTTTGTGTGCCTCTTTAAACCTGCTTCTGACATGGCTTAACGTGTCCCATTAAACGGCTGCTGTTGAGTGTGCTTTGTGTTTTTTTTTCTACCTCTTCATTAAACGGAAAGAAGTGGTGGCATGTTTGTTTGGAGTGTAACAGGAAGTGTAAAGGATCGTTTTAATGAGCGTTGAGTTGATGAGGGGAGATGGAGAGTCGGTGCCTTTCATGTTGCCACGGTGAGCTGTGATGCCGCGCTGCGAGCCAAGCAGATCGCCAGACGACCAATCGGCCGCTACAGTGTGGACTGCAAGTAACAGAGTGCATGATCTGTGCAAGAAGGAAGTTGTTGTCGTAGCCTGGTGGACCATGTCCAAAAAATGTCACGCTAATGGAGAGAGAAGTAGACTCAGTTTCACCTGTTAAACTTTCATCGAACCAACTCCAGTGCAGCAACTCAGTGAGCATGGGCAGGTTTTCCTAAGACAATGTAAAAAATCCCTAGCCTGCCGGGGTGGATTACTGAAGGCCAGTCTCAGAAGAATCCTCGAGCTGGAGGGTGGCCTCTGCCCGGCTTAATGGGAGTTGGTCAGCATGAGTTGGTCAGCACCGTTGACAGATTCGGCACACAGACGCGCGGCTGGAGGACGCGG
>NC_055959.1:6504337-6516837 GCF_018492685.1 Alosa sapidissima | reverse complement strand
CGGCACCACCGACCACAGCCGGCGGTTCAGACCAGGCGCACGGTGGCGCCCCCGCTGGCCGAACTGCGCTACGACCAGCCACCCAAGTGCGAGATCAGTGGCAAGGAGGCCATCTCGGCCCTGTCGCGCGCCAAGACCAAAGAGTGCCGGCAGCAGATCGCCGAGGTGTACTGCCGCCACAAGGAGGGAAAACTGATGCCCGAGAAGGTCACTCGCTACTGCCCTATAGAGGGTAAGAGCTAGTCTCTGTGTGTGTGTGTGTGTGTGTGTGTGTGTGTGTGTGTGCGCAGTGTTTCCGCTAGATTTTTTAACAGTGGCGGCACTAGAGGAAACACTGGTGTGTACGTGTGTGTGTGATCTATAGCCACTCAAGACTGACCAAGATGGCAGTTTGAACCAAATGAGAAGTTACAGAAGAGATGGATGAAAATAACCTATATCAAATACAAATGAAACAGACTACAGCAAAATGATAAGAAGAGGAATAGCAATGAAGGTAGCAACTCTCAGAGTTCCTGCGTCAGACTCAGGGGGAATGGCAGTGCTTCATTGTTTGCAGTGCTGTTTTGGTGCAGAGGACCGGTGTTTGGACGCAGCGTGGACTCTAGCATTAATAATGTGGGGAGTAATGATCATTTCTCTCGGAGATTAATAGCGCTCCTGCCCAGGCCTGCTTGTTCGTTTGTTTGTTCGTTCACTGGTCGGAAGTGGGGGAAGGGGGTTTAAGAGTTGCAAACGCAAACCACTACTTATAATTACACTCAGAGACAGGCAAGGAAATAAGGACCTGGGATTGCGTGCGGTGTTTTGATGACACATATAATTGCCTCACCGTTGTTTTCACCTGCCTCGCTCTTTTTCATCCTCTGCTCATTTATTTCTCTTTTCCCCAACTCTACCACTCTCTCTCTCTCTCTCTCTCTCTCTCTCTCTCTCTCTCTTTTTCTGTCTCCCTTCTTCAGTCGTGTACGGAAAACAGATTCATCTAATTAACTGGCCATCGATGCTCTGCACACTGATCAAGGCATGGTGGACACGTTTAAATGCACTGCTGACAGATCAGCTGCATGTTTCTCTCGTCTCCACCCCTCCCCCCCTGCCCCCCCCCCCCCCCCACACACACACACACACACACACACATACACAGACACACACACACACACACACACACACACACACACACACACACACACACACACACACACACACACACACACATTTCACACTCTCATACCTTCAAGCTCTCCACAATAGGTTCTGACAGATATGACAAGGCCTTCATCACTGAGACACAAGGATAGATGTAGCATGCGGTTAGTTTGCAGTGGGTGGCAGGTTGGCTTTGGGAGGTTTTGTGTGTGTGTGTGTGTTTGTGTGTGCGGGCATGTGTGTGTGTGTGTACACGTGTGCGCGTGCATGCATGTTCTTGAGACCGACATTGCATTAAAGGAAAAGGAATATGCTATTTCTGCATCCAATTTCCCGAAATGTAGAACCTTGCACGAATATGGAAATATATACTATATATATATATATATAGAGAGAGAGAGAGAGAGAGAGAGAAAGAGAGAGTGCATGTAATTACGCCATTGGCCACTGCTGAGTAGCAATCAGCATACCACGTTGGAGTGAGACAGAGCTCTCCGCTGTGCTGCCGTTGGCCCCCCACCCCACCCCACCCCACCCCACCCCAGCCGCTCAGCGAAGGAGAGGGATCACAGGGACAGAGTCTTGGAAAGCACGCACCGCAGTCAGATTAAAGGCCCAGGCACCCGGGGCAAACCAGGGCAAACCCCGGGCCACCCTCAGATCAGCACCGCTCCACAGGCCTGCTGGGGCTGGCTGGACGCACAGCCTTGCATGCGCAGCAAGGCAGGGGGAGGGAAAGAAACGTACACTTATTGCTGCTTACTGCTTTTATCCAAAGCGACTTAAAAGATAGTAGAAGGGGGTCACTTGCGCTTCAGCCTGGTTGGTGCTCACGGAACAAGACGCAGAAGTCAAAAGAGGAGACCCAAGGTTTAACTAGAACCAAGGAGCAGGAGCACACAACGCTTTAAGTGATTTTTAATTAGTGCAAACCGACTAACGTTTGGTCCTAGTTAGACCTCCTCTTTCGACTTACAAGATGTCGATATGTCATATGTCAAGGGCCAGTCTCCTCAGAGCAGCTTGGGGTGAAATGCCTTGCTCAAGGGCATGAAGGTGGCCCACAACTTGTCTGGCTACTGCATGCTAGCCCAGCTCCTTTAGCCACTACGCTACCACCGCTAACCCAGGTATAGAAAGAGATTGAGGATTAGCAAAGAGAGAGAGAGAGAGAGAGAAAGAGAGAGAGAGAGAGAGAGAGAGAGAGAGAGAGAGAGAGAGAGAGAGAGAGGAGTCAGGGGAGGGAGAACAGGGAGAGAGACGAAGGAGGGCAGCCATCTTAGCTGTTGAGCCAGAACCAAATTCAGGAGGCAGAGTGGAGGGGGGTTGAGGGGGGGCGTTAAAACAGAGGGCCATGGGGTCACCCCGCCCACCACTAGAGCCAGTCATCGCCCCCACGCTAGCGCCCGCAAAGCGCAAGCACCGCGGCGAGTGATTACAGGAGGAGCTCCCAGCAGGCCACGTCCACGTGCAGACGAGGGCTCCACTCGGCCCCCAGGACAAGGAGCGCAGCACGCACGTGAAGGGACGAGACAGGAGTTGGAGTTGCGGAGGGAAATGAGGGGGTTGGGGGGGGTTGAGGGGGCCGAGCCTCTGCCGGTAACGGCAGACCGGGCTGTGGGATTATAGTCATTTGAACGTGCGCCACCCGTCCCTTTGAGCCCGTCACGGTCTCGGTCTCGCCTCTGACGTCCAGGCCGTGGCCACTCACCGCGCGAGTAGTGCCCTGTGGTGTAATTGTACCCCGCGCCCCTCAAATTAGCCTGGCCCTGCCCAAACGCGAGAGCGGCTCGCGGGCCGCCGGCCCCGCCTGGCCCCGCCTGGCCTGGCCTGGCCTGGCCTGGCCTTCTTTAGGCGCGCTGGCAACAGACAGCAGGCTGGCACGCGGCGCCCGGGCAACAGAGACGGAGACGGACCGGACGTGGAGTGTTTCTGCTGCACTGCACATTTAGGGAAAGAGAGAGAGGGAGAGAGAGAGAGAGAGAGAGAGAGAGAGAGAGAGAGAGAGAGGACCCATGCATACAGGGGCGGGGGAAGGGGGGCATTTGTGGCATGCCACATTAGGGTGTGTGTGTGTGTGTGTGTGTGTGTCTCTGTATGTGTGTGTCTCTGTGTGCGTGTGTGTGTTTATTGGTATGTGTGTCTGCGTGCTCGTGTCTGTGTGTGTCTGTGTGCACGTCCATGTATGTGTGTATGCATGCATGTTGTTGACACTTCCAACTGAAGCCTTATCAGGCTGCCGCAGCAGCAGGTGATGCTGCCTGGAAGAGAAGAAAGGGGTCATGGGGAGCATACGGGTTGAAGGCCTCTAGTAGCACATCTCTGGTTTCTCCTGACTTAATCATGCTCTCTCTCTCTCTCTCTGTGTGTGTGTGTGTGTGTGTGTGTGTGTGTGTGTGTGTGTGTGTATTTCTGTAACTCGGGCAAGACCAAGGTCATTGACTCACATGCCATGGAGTACAAGCTCTGGTGGAATGTCCTCTCAGCATCGCAGCTCGTCTTGGATAAAAATATCTTGCAAATGACCACTTGCTTCTGTTTCTCTGTGTGTGTGTGTGTGTGTGTGTGTGTATCCAGGCAAGGCCAACGTGAACGTGCAGTGGGATGAGGACTCGGTGGAGAGCGCCCCAGCCGTGCCCGTTCGCATCGCCTTCATGCTGGTGGTCCACGGTCGCGCCACGCGCCAGGTCCAGCGCCTCTTCAAGGCCATCTACCACACCTCGCACTTCTACTACATCCACGTGGACATGGTAGGACCACAGTCACCCCATGCCACCCCATGCCACACGCTACGCCACGCCATGCCACGCCACGCTCCTCTCAGTGTAAAGAACAGGCTGTGCTTTATTGACAATATATAACGGCTATACAGCCGCAATACAGAAATATGATGGAATAGAGTTTATCACTTAGCATGCAATGAATTACTCCACTAGCAAGAATAGAAGAGCTCTACACACACACACACACAGAGACACACACACACACACACACAGACACACTCCACACACACACACACACTCCACACACACACACACACACACACACACACCTCATACATATCCCCACACATCCATTCATTCAGCCCTCTAATCATGTCTGGCCTGCTCAGAGCCACCCAGCACCTGACACAGTCCCCAGTTAAGCCCTGGCCACTCCGAGACCACACACACATACACACACACACACACACACACACACACACACACACACGCACACACAGAGAGAGAGAGAGAAAGAGAGAGAGAGAGAGAAGTAGAATCAAACAGAATTACTAGACACACACACTGCCTGATTCCCACATGACTATAGCCCAGTCACTCAGTACAATAGGGTTGCACATGCCAGACTTTAGGTTGTCCTTTCGTTTCAGACATACCAGCTATATTTGTGAACACTGTCATTCTTGGTGGTATTCTGGTATTCTTGTGCAGCCTTTCCCCCAGATGTTTTGACTATGTGATTAAGAACATGATGTTGTTTATAATTAGATAAAAGAGTCCTTGTCATTACAAGTGGTAGAACCAGCAAGGGCATGTGTGTTGTGTCTTTAATAGGTAGAACATACTTCAGAACTATTACAGTGGCAGTGGCTCTCTCCACTGCTGGTCCTTGACAACACACACACACACACACACACACACACACACACACACCTACCTCTACAGCTAAGGAGAAGTAATAGGTTTTAGAATTTGCCATGGGTTCTTGACATTGCTACAAGGAACCTATTTGACCCAGGCAATCCATTGCTGGCTGCGTCATAATTCAGAATGACAATAAAAACCAATGGCAACAAACTGTTATCTTGTTCAAAGTAGACGAGTAAGCCAGATAAGGCAGCTTTCTAAAGGCCTCTAGTCTCTATCTGAATGTAAACTCTGAGACTATACACGTGTCTTTGACAAATAGACTTTGGGCTCTAATTTCATTGACAGACAACGAGCAAAGTCAGTTTCATTTCATTTCATTTCGTTTATGCATTTAGCAGGCGCTTTTATCCAAAGCGACTTATAAAATGAAAAATAACATTCAAGTTACAGTTATACTGCATAAGGCGTGTTCCAACTCTGACCCGCCCTTGTTTACACTAAGGATCCTTCTCATGGTATTAAATTAGCACAAGTATTTTGCCAAGTGATTAAATCAGCTTGAAATACTTTGCTGGCTGCTTTGCTCATTGCTCGTTGCCCATCAGTGAAAATGTAGACCTCCATAAATGTCCCATCTGGCCCAATGTAAGCTGACCAGTAAGCTGACCACACAGTAGCAGCCCTCTAACAGGAAGTCATAACGCTATTTGGAGTCCTACTTCTCCTCATCTCCTTCCTCTTTTACGTCTCATTTCTTTTTTGAAAAATTCTGTCGATAGGGAGAGATATTCCCCTCTTAAAAAAAACCCCCCGAGGAGTCCACCTTGATTACTGATTCCTCTGTGTGTGTGTGTGTGTGTGTGTGTGTGTGTCTGTGTGTGTGTGTCTGTGTGTGTGTGTGTCTGTGTGTGTGTGTGTGTGTAAGTCACGTGCGTTTTTGTCATTTGTGTGACTGTGGTTGCTGCACCACTGAAATGTCCCCACTGGGGATATATAAAGCGCTCTCTCTGTGTATCTGAGTATCTGTCCATCTATCTGATGTGGGGGCTCTCCGGCTCTGAGCCGTTGTGGGCTTTCCCCGCTGTTTCGCTCAATGTCAGTCCCAGCCACATGAAGTCGGCTCTCCCTAGCTAGATTAAATGGGAGCTCTGCTACAGAAGGGAATAAAAAAGCTCTGAACCCTTTTGACAGCGCTCCTGCGACTGGTGTTTTGCTGCTACTGTGTGTGTGTGTGTGAGTGAAGTAAAATGTATGTTCATGTCTGTGTGTGTGCAAGCAGAGTGTGTGTGTGTGTGTGTGTGTACGCGTGGGTGTATTAGTGTGCAAGTTTGTAATGTGCAAGTCTTGAAGACAGATGAAGACAGATTTGTGTGTCAAAGACCGTTTCCAGGCTGAGTTGTGTGTGTGTCTATGTGTATGTGTGTGTGTTCCTGCGCTTGGCCCATTTGCATGGGCAAGCTGTCAGGGTGTTTGTAAGCCGGTGTGTGTGTGTGTTTTGTTTGGGCGCAGTGGCCCTGTGCCTGGCTGCATGTTTGCCTGCATCTACTTGTGTGTGTGTGTGTGTGTGTGTGTGTGTGTGTGTGTGGACTTCTGCTGGGGGACTTTGTAGTGTTTCTGCCCTCGCCCTATCTATTAGCGCACACACACGCTCATGCAGGAAGTAGAATAAGTAACGAGGGAACCATAGGCGTAGGATGGATGCGCAGAGAGAAGAGAAGGGAGAGGAAGAGATAAACAGAACATGGGGTAGAGAAGCGAGAGGAGAGAAGGGAGAGGAACAGACAGGAAATGAAAAGAGATGATAGGAGAGGAAGAGAGAGATAAAGAGAGTTGTGTGTGTGTGTGTGTGTGTGTGTGTGTGTGTGTGTGTGTGTGTGTGTGTGTGTATGTGTGTGCGTGCATGCATGTGCGTACGTATGTGTGTCTGTATGTGTAACTCAGTGAGGGAGCATCTCCTCTGGATAGCCTTGCTTTATTTCATACATTTCTTTCTCACTGTCTTCCTTTCTTTCTCTTTCTTTGATTCTTTCTTTCTCTCTTTCTTTCTTTCTTTCTTATTTCCTTTCATTTGTTTGTTTTTGTTCTTTTTTTCCTCAATCCCAGAACAAAAGCCCACATCACAGCTGAATACACACACACACGCACACACTCACACACACTGAATATTCCTGTCAAACATGTACTTTATGTACACCTCCAGGAATGGACCACATAATCTTTTTCTTCAAAGGAAAAGATCATGGTATGCAAGTGTGCTGTCTTGTAATTTTGAAAGAGAGTGATAAATGTGCCCTTTTCCATCATTCCATCTGCAGGGAGGGAGGGACAGCCTCATGCCTTTCTTTTCTTCCCCTTCTTCTTCTCTGTGTCCCCCTCTCTTTCTTCTCCCTGTCTCTGTCTCACTGTTTTGTAGTTAAGTGTTCAATGGTGGGGGAGGGGAGAGGCTAAGTGTTCCAAATGGGCCCTCACTCACACATACACACACACACAAACACACACATACACACACACAAACACACACATACACACACACGCACGCATACACACACACACAAACACACACATATGCACACACACAGAGAGAGACATACAAAAAGAAGTTGTGCAACATACGGAGCAGGAGAATAAAAGCCTCCTGACATGCCCTGAATGCGGAATGCACCGTATGTGTGATTGTGTGTGTGTGTGTGTGTGTGTGTGTGTGTCTGTGTGTGTGTCTGTATGTATCTGTGTGTGTGTATGTCTATGTGAGAGAGTGTGTGTGTGTGTTTCTCTGTGTGTGTGTGTGTCTATGTGTGAGAGTGTGTGTGTGTGTGTTTCTCTGTGTGTGTGTGTTTGACAGCACAGGTGCACCACCTCATCCTCCTGCTCTTGCAGATGTTCTGTACCTAAGGAAAAACAGGAACCACAGGAAAGCACAGAGCAGGTGGTAGAGGTGGTGTGTGTGTGTGTGTGTGTGTGTGTGTGTGTGTGTGTGTGTGCGTGTGTGTGTGTGTGTGTGTGTGTGTGTGTGTGTGCGTGTGTGTGGGTGGGTGGATGGGGAAGGTATTGGTGGCTTCAGAGAGCGTAACCTGTGTAAACAGTATTTTGGGTATTTTAGTGATTTGACACCTCCCTCAAACCTTTCACACATTCATCAATTCTTTTAACGACAAAATTGTGATGACAGAAGCTTTTTGGAACAGTGAGGGTTTTAAATGGCAGCTAACGTCCTAATGGAGGCCTGTGAGGACAGGTGCCAGTCGTTTAGGTATCTGCCATTAAAAACGTAGCCCAGGGAAATGAAAATAAATCGCTGACACGCTATGTTGTCTGCGCTTCATTTGAGCGCAGAGTGATTCAGTGCCTCAGTAGGAAAGGGGTGGTGATGGGGGTTTTTGTTGGCCACAAAAGAAGAAAGTCCATCATTATGAGCTCCCATAACAAAGGAATATGACGGGCGTTTGCTTACACAAAGCTTCATGCGTGTCATTTTATCTGTGGGAAATTGCAGAACTGTGGTCTACAATTTCAACCTTAAAGCTGTAGCTGCAACACAATTATATTATATTATATTATATTATATTATATTGTATTATATTGTATTATATTATATGCTATGATATGATATGATATGATATGATATGATATGATATTAATGCAGCATTCGTGCTACACTGGTGAAAAAGAGGCATGATAAAAACAGGCTAACTCAAGGTTATGAGCATGATTTACAATCAAAGGCCCATCCACGCTTCATTCTCCCCTGTAATTAAAGACGAGGAGATTTCGTCTGCTTGTCTGTGCAGAGGAACCACTTTCATAACCTCCTCCCAGTCACGTGATAGGTAGGTGTCCGGCACTCCCCTGGAGAGTACCTGAGGAGCGAATGAGGATAGCAATATCACACCCAGGATGTGCCTTGTGTTATTACAGCCCACAAAACAAACACGCACCTCTGAACCATCAGGGACTGCCCAGATTAGCTGGTATCATTCAAGTGTGTGGGGTGGATATCGGATTGATAAAATTAATATTGAGTGAAATGTGGTGTAAGGCCGCAGCTAGAGAATAAGCAGTGACACAGCTTGAGAATTCATTCCTTTAATAAACGCCAGCCACCAAATCATTGTCATCATTTCTGTGCAACTCCTGCCACTTGCACAAACAAAGGAGTAAAATAACTTCATTTTGTCAGCTTTTAGTCTCTCTCTCTCGCTTTAGTCTCTCTCTCATTCTCTCTCTCCCACACGCACGCACGCATGCACACACATACACACATGGTTATAGGAAATGATTAAAGTTCAGACAGGAAGCTGATGCTGCTGATTGGTTTTGGCTGTTTGATCCAGTCAATTTCTGCTACACCGCCTATGCCACTTGTTTTAACTGTGCATGTTAATGCAGTTAGATACATGCAGAATCTTTACACAATTAGGAACTCTACGAAACAGCTGGAGAAGGCACTCCCTTTATAAAAGACAGCCACCAATCACCAATCTCCCCTTTTCACTGCTACTTTACACTATCAATGTAAAAGAACTTATCTCTCTATACAGGGTAGTGGTCTCATTCTCTCTCCCACTGTATAGTGTGCACTGTCTATATTGATTGTCTTTTGTGTTAAACGTCTAAACACACACACACACTGCACCCTGTTACACTCTCACCCTCTCTCTCTCTGTCCTCCCCAGAGGTCCAACTACCTGCACAGAGAGATGCTGGCGCTGGCCGCCCAGTACCCCAACGTGCGCGTGACCACCTGGCGCATGTCCACCATCTGGGGGGGCGCCAGCCTGCTCAGCATGTACCTGCAGGCCATGGCTGACCTGCTGGCCATGAAGGACTGGGCCTGGGACTTCTTCATCAACCTCAGCGCTGCCGACTACCCCATCAGGTCAGACACACACGCAAGCACGCGCGCACACACACACGCACATGCACACATACACACACCGACTCACACACATACACACACACAGACACGCACTCACACAATCACACATCTACACACACATATTCTTGGGAGGGATGCTAGTGTCGCTTACACGGTGCAATAGTTCACACACACACACCACACGCAGATGTTAGTGCTGCTAACGTGGTACAGTAGTTTACTCTCTATAGTATAGAGCAATTCTTTTGAGGTTCACCTCCAGTTACATCAATTTGATTTTGTATTCATCTGCTTGTGTGCTAGAGACATGGTGAGACATGGTGGAATGATGCTGGAACAAATGGTCACTTAATGTAAATAAACATAAATTAATAAAAATGTCCTTGAGTGTCCATCCATTCGTATGATTAAGACTAATGTCAGACCTCTCAAGTGTCACGCATTGAGCATGACAGTCACTCATTTCAGTCTTTTGTCACGCTCTCCCGCCACACATTGTATTTCTGGAGTTGAGCCTGCCACTTTATCAGCCAATCAAAAATAACGAGAGGGGCTACACAATAGCCAATCAGAAAATCGCGTATCCTGGAATTGTTGAACGTGAATTATTGAACGTGAACCTGTTACCTACTTCTTCCAAGTTTCATTCACCTTGAAGCTTCGAGCATCAGTTCATGGTTTCAGCACAGAGTAAGTCATCTTTTAATGTTACAACAAATCCACAACTCGTTTGGCACAAACAATGACAATGTGACTGCTGCTAGAGAATGTTTCCCAGATAATTAGCATCAGTTGTTCATGACTGTCTGTAACTTAGCCAACAGTTTCACAGCCTGCATTGACAACACTTGCTCAGAACAAGTAGCCTATGCCTAGTCATATCCTACTTTCGTTCACACGATGACTGAAATATTGTCATTCTAAACATTCTAAACATCTCTCTCTCCAAATAGGCTTAGTAATTTTATTAGCACTAAACAAATTAAAGTGTATTGTATTGTTATAGGTCACTTTTAAAATCATGTCATATTATATAATTATATCCTGGCCATGGATGCATCAATCATTGCATCTGTATTAAAAAATGTCGGGTAAAAAGCAATTAAGCATCCTCTCATTCACCCTGAGAGGAAAGTCCCCTAAAAGGTCCAGGTTAGTGGATGCTCAGAGGTGGTGAAAAGGCCCATTATTGAATTGTCAGTGTCATGTGTCAAATCTTTTCTTTTACAAATCTGAGCAATTATAAATTAGACTTTTGCCCCATTTTGACTTAGGAGGGCATTTATCCTACATACTGTAGCCAATAATCAAATGCCTGCTCTCTTTTGGAAAGCTGAGACACTGTTGGAAAACAATTAGAATAATTGTGTGATGTACTGACACAAAGTTACAAAGGCTAGATTATTCTTTTTTTGTTCTACCGGATAACAAGCATCTTTGATTAACCACATTTCAGCCCTCTAGGTCTTGACTTGATATGACTTGAGTCCTAGCATTAGGTCTTGCATTCTGTGTGCAAAAGTAGATCAATATAGAATGACAACATGAGTACTTTAGACCATTATTTGCCAAGATATGCTCATGCATTTTGTAAAATGCCCTATGAAAACTCCCCATAGGACTTTGGGTTATCCAAAATGCATACTGGCAATCAAATGCTTACTGCATATGAACCCCACATAAGCATAATATTGGCCTCAAATGAAAGGTAATACTCTGAAGTTTCATGCTTGCATTTGGATTGTAGGCTACTTCAGGGCTGTGAGCGGCGGACGAATTGACCTCTGTTACACTGGAACATCTGAAGACATATTAATAACAGCAGCTAAAACTTGTAGTATTATTAATGAAACACCCCCATTCTCACAACCCGTCTGAACAGCCACCCCTTTAACCCTCGGACGGGGAGGGGGGGATGTCACTTTTGCCTGTCCTCAAAACTTGAGAGCCCTGTAATGTTTAGCTCTTCATCATTTTTATTATTCAGAATAATTGTCTTAATCATGACATAGATGTTCATTAGTAAGCTATTATACTGTAGATAGTGTTATGACATAAGGTCGTGCCACTATATTGGTCAATGATATGTAAACATAAATGTATGCTATCTATTTGTGTGCTAGCATGCTTGCATAGCATTAGCTTTAAAGTTTCAGGATTGTTGAATTGGCTTGTGGTGCTGTTTCTCGTTGCTGGTTTGGTGTTGTGGTCGTTTGATAAGGTTAACGATGTTTTAAGAGTCAGAGACAAGAACATTCAAAGATCATTTCTCACCCTGAGGTGCACACAGACACACATGTGAGCCCACACTAGGGCTTTATCTGCTGGGTGATCGCTTTGTTTTTCATCGATTCCACTAAATTGCTGCATGGTGCTTTATTCCTCCTTCCTTTCCGAGAGGATTGACAAACCCAGGCCATCAGTCATTTAGCCAATTCAGTTGACCACCGCCCGGCGCTGAGACACCAGAGCCAAATGGATTTAATCCGCATAAGACCTGACTTACTTCAGGAGGGAACACGGTTAATTGATCCCAGAACAATTGATGTTGGTTGTAATGTCAAGTCAATTGAGATCTCACAGGCTGACTGTAAGGAAAAGCATCCAATAAGATTGAGTGTCCACGGTCGATGAAAAGAAAACTTCATGTTCAACTTGTTGTGTGTGTGCGCGCGTGAGTTTTGCAAATTTTTTCTTGTGTCCACCAGAGAAGCATTCAAAATAAACTGAAATTATTATTTACAAACTTGATTTATCTGATATTTTAGAACACAACACAGATGTTCAGTGCATTAGAGAGGATCTAGCTTGTTGTGATTTTGTGGGTGAAGATAACGTCAGACTGAAACTTTCACCCCATGCTAGATGTGCCATGTAAATAA
>NC_055959.1:6494337-6499337 GCF_018492685.1 Alosa sapidissima | reverse complement strand
CTTTCTGTCCGTCTCTCTCTCCCTTTCTTTCTCTCTTGCTCCCTCTCCCCCTCTCTTCTCTTTCTCTCCTTCTGCTCTGCACTTTCCATTCTTCCCTCAGGACCAATGATCAGCTGGTGGCCTTCCTGTCAAAGTACCGTGACATGAACTTCATCAAGTCCCATGGAAGAGACAATGCACGGTGAGTGTGCTGTGTGTGTGTGTGTGTGTGTGTGTGTGTGTGTGGTTTTAGTCTCCATTTGGCATTGGACATCATAATTTATTCATCACCTGACACCTCCGACCCTGTTCCAGTAATACATTTCTGTCAATTATTTAAATTATCCAGGTGAATATCCATTCGCCCACTGTGAAGGCAGGCTAATTGTGTGTGTGTGTGTGTGTGTGTGTGTGTGTGTGTGTGTGTGTGTGTGTGTGCATATGGTTGTGTAAAGCATGTTTTTATTTGCATACCTGCAAACCTGTATGTTCTGTGTGTGTGTGTCTGTCTCGATGTGTGTTTGCATAGGTGCATGTGTGTCTGTCTCTATGTGTGTTTGCATAGGTGCATGTGTGTGTGTGCCCATCGGTGTGCGTGTTTATGTGCAGCACATGCATGTTAACCCAGCTGTTTAGCAATAAACTGAAGCCATCTCCTCTGGCGTCAGCTGAAAGAGAGTGTGTGTGTGAGTCGTTTCTGTCTGTTGGCTCGTGCAGCTTCATCAGGAAGCAGGGCCTGGACCGGCTGTTCTTCGAGTGTGACACCCACATGTGGCGCCTGGGGGACCGGAAGATTCCGGAAGGCGTCTCGGTGGACGGTGGCTCGGACTGGTTCCTGATGAACCACGTGTTTGTGGACTACGTCATCAACTCACAGGACGACCTGGTGACCAATATGAAGCGCTTCTACGCCTACACACTCCTACCTGCAGAGGTGAGCGAGGCCAACTCACACACTTCTAAAACCCACACTCTAAACTACCACACTTACCCTACCTCATATTTCTATGATAATCTTCACTTAAAGAGTGTTGAAATATTAAACATAGAACCAGAATGGAGTTTATTCAGTTCAGTTGCACTGCAGCTATATAATGAATTGATAAACATGATAGTCCCATTCGACTATATTAGCCATCTATGGTATATGAACCTTATTTTTTATTTATTTATTTATTTTATTTGTTATCTTTGCTTTGTAGCTTATTCAAATCCGACCCCATCAAATAACGCTCAGTTGACCTATTCTTGTGATATGTGTACACTTAAAATCTATAGGTTCATAGTATCAGTAAAACAGCCTTCCGTCAAATTTCAGAGGACAGGGACTTTGGGAATTGATCAGTGCGGGGCAGCTGGTCTTTTGTAACTGATGTAGCCAGCTAGCAGAGTGTGTGTTCTGATCAGGCCTTGCCTGGGAGCCATCTCCATCCATCTCCATTGTATCAGGTGTCATGGGCTCCTGTGTCTCCATCTCCCTCTCCCTCTGCTCCTCTTTCGACAGTTCTCCCCATCACTGTCACACTCTCACCTGCTTTCTCGCTCTCCCTCCCTCCCTCCCTCCCTCCCTCTCACTCTCTCTTTCTCTCTATTCACGTCTCCCTCTCGCTGGCTCCATCCATCTCTCTGCGGCCTCATCTTCTATTTTTATTTTATTACAATTTTAATAAAATAAAATTCTGTATCAATCACTCATTCACTCTTTCAATATCTCTCTTTTCTTCCCTCTCTCTCTGTCTCTCTCTCTCTGATCTCAGTCGTTCTTCCATACGGTGCTGGAGAACAGCCCCCACTGTGAGAGCATGGTGGACAACAACCTACGCATCACCAACTGGAACCGCAAGCTGGGCTGTAAGTGCCAGTACAAGCACATCGTGGACTGGTGCGGCTGCTCGCCCAACGACTTCAAGCCGTCCGACTTGCCGCGCTTCCAGGTACGTCCACCAGCACTTAGCAAGCACGCACGGAGACATAAACAGTTTACTCCTCGTCTGCCTGCCTGTAAATACACGTACTGTACATCAACCCTTTTCACTCCCAATGCGCTGTGGCCTGGGAAAAGAAAGGACGTGTTACTACGTGTCAATTTTGTCAGACGAGATGAAGACAAAACAAAATATTCGTCAGCAAACTTCTTTCCATGACCTAAGATGAGACGAGGGCGACACAAAACACTGTTGCAATATTGTTTGACGATAGTTTAGAAATATGTTTACAAAACCATAGTTTAGAAATAAAATCTGTATCAAACCCTAAAAAGAGATGACAAATGGTAGGCCTATTGTCCCCTAAATGAAGCTACAGTCAACCCAAATATTTATTCTGTTAACTGTGTGGCATACTCAGTGGCTCCGACCTCACGGTTTAGTTAATTTTTCAGTACGCTAAGCCTGTAGCAGGTACTGCTAGCCTAAAACTCACTGACAATATTGCTGATGCACAACGGGAATAGTATTTTGGAAAGGTGTCAAATGTTTTTTTGACATTAATAGACTAAACTGACATATGGTCCGCCACTTAATGGGAACTCAAATTTGAAACATGGTCTGCACGCAAAAAAGCCTACTGGTGATAACTGTTTAAGACTGCATTTGGTACATTCTGTACATCTGTATTGAACCTAAAGTCCTGTACCTAAACAGTTCAGTATGAGTACGTATACCTTTACATCCCTAGTAGGGAGCTAGCTCATGTCATGCTCATGTTTTACAGCATAGTCTGCAAATGAGTGTGTATGCTGTGCAGTGTGGTTGGTGGTATTTGCCAGGAAAGTTTGCAGGGCTAGATGGCAAGTTTAGGTAAGCTTAAAGCAGTAATAACTGAAAGAAACTAAAAAAGTGTTGAGTGTAAAGTACGGCGCTTTATGAATGTCAACACTTGACACAACCTGAACCTGTGTCCTTGATTATAATTCCTAATGAGCTTTTAAGTAGTTTTTAGACAAAACATTTTGACTAATGACTAAAAGTTGACGAAAATGGACTTAACGGAAATGTTGTCCTTGATGATACTAAGCTAAAACTATAAAAGATCAAAACAGCCAAAATGTGACTTAAACTAATAAGCGTTTTCATATGAAGCGATAGACTAGATCAAAGGTGCCTGTCATAATTAACACTATTACAGACAATCATCTACACACTCCCAAACAGACATGCTGTTCCAGATTCCAGTTAACACTCATGTCTGCAGAGATGCTCCCTTGCACACACCCATTAGCAATCAGCCCCCGTGTGCAACCTTTCATTACCTCTGGGTACAGTACATCTGCCAAAGTCCTTCCACCACACACACACACATACACACACACATATATACATGTGTGTGTGTGTGTGTGTGTGTGTGTGTGTGTGTGTGTGTGTGTGTGTGTGTGTATATACAAACACAGACAGACACACACAAAAGCACACACACACACACACACACACACACACACACACACACACACACACACACACAGGATCCATCCTTCCAAGCCTTTGCCTCCGACAGGAGCGCAGGAGGCCCTGGCCTGAGCAGACCGCGTGGGTGTTCAATCGCCAGCGCTCGATGTAAACACCGCCAGGCCAAACAAGCACTCAATTTGGCCCTCAGAGAGCACACGCTGGCCACAGACAAACTCACCAGTCACAACCCATTTCTGCCTCCATCACAAATCCAGAGAGACTTCACTACAGAGAGGAGGAGACAGAGAGAGGAGAGAAACAGAGAGAGGGAGAGAGAGAAAGAGAGAGAGAGAGATACCCCCCCACACACACACACCCCCGAGTGTACACCAGTGATCTGTAATTAACTTGACCCACCACAAAAGGAGTGGTGAGGAATCAATGGTGCGGCAGCTCATCCTGGCCTAACGGTTTCCGATAGCGGCTGCCTCGGCTAACTCTGCATCTTGTTTCTGTTCGTTAGCGTGTGCTATGGCCTGCTCAATAGTCCCAGGATGGGAGAGCCACAGCGGTCAGCTCCAGGCCATTTGATGTGTTCAGAATGTAACGTTACTGTAAGTGCTGGTTATGTGGCCAGTTCAGTCCACACCCCCGCAGGAAGAAGTTCTCAGACTCTGCTCTCTCGCTCTCGTCTCTCTCCTCCGCCACATCTTAGACGCTGTAATGGCACATAAAAAGCCACTGTTCACAGCATCAAACACATGTAATGGACCTGAGTGGAATTAAGGGACGGAGGGCAACGGAAAGTGCCAGAGGTTTTTTTTATTACTGGAACCATCAGCTGAGCTCCTCTGGAGAGATGGAGAGAGAGAAGGAGAGAGGGAGAGATGGAGAGAGAGAAGGAGGAGAGGGAGAGATGGAGAGAAGAGAAAGAAGGAGAGAGGGAGAGGAGAGAGAGGAGAGAGGGGAGAGATGGAGAGAGAGAAGGAGAGGGAGAGATGGAGAGAGAGACCGGAGAGAGGGAGAGATGGAGAGAGAGAAGGAGAGAGGGACGGAGAGACGTAGTTGGGCTCTGTCATCGCCATGTGTCGGTCAGGATTCATGGCTTGGCTCACGTGTGGCCTTTTTTTTTTGCGCCGGCCGCTTTGCGGTCTGCCCCTGGTGACTCACACACGTTTAAAATCAGCGCTGCCGCACCGCAAGCGGAGGATGCTGACCAAAAAAAAAGGAAAAGAAAGGAAAGAGAGAATGAGAGGGAGGAAAAGCATCTCATCCCAGCGGCTGTGGGAGTTATCGCCGCCTTCTGCCACAGTTTCCAGCCCACTGCTGCCGCTGCGAATAGAGGGACTTGGCTTTCACTCTCCATCTCTCTCTTTCTTTCATTTCTCTCTATCTCTCACTCATCACAGCAGTGAAAGGAATAAGTTTGACTCCTTCTTGTCGCCAGTTTCTGTGGAGACCCTGGACTTTTGAGAGACATTGAAATGAGTTATATACACACATAGCAGTCATTGGACTTAAATAAAAAAAAAAAAAATGTTAATGCATTGCTGTTTGTAATGCGAGTTAATGTTAATGTAAAACAGCAAGTCTCGGTTAGTTATTCGAAGCCAACGAGACGAACGAGTATCACGC
>NC_055959.1:6489828-6491075 GCF_018492685.1 Alosa sapidissima | reverse complement strand
AGCTGGGTTTCCATTCTTTGCATTTTTTATGCGTATTCATGAAACTTCAACAAAACTTCCAGTTCTAAACTGCGGTGGTGATGAATGATTGTCATAATGTCAAAATGTAGGTAGAAATGCAACTTAATGCAAGTAAATGGTCTGAGTTTCCGATTCCGGTTGCAAATCAAGAGTTAATCCACATTAAAAGCATTAGAAGATTTTATGCGAATTTCAATTTTGTGTTTCCAGTCAGGATTTCTTATTAAAATTGTCAAAGAGCACATTAAAAGTTGAATGGAAATAAAACAGCACATAAACTTGTGATATAAATTTGAAATGTCGAAAAATTGGAACAAATGCAGGATAGACAGTAATCTCTCTCTCTCTCTCTCTCTCTCTCTCTCTCTCTCTCCTCTCTCTCTCCTCTCTCTCTCTCCTCTCTCTCTCTCTCTCTCTCTCTCTCTCTTCCTCTATCTGTCATTGGCTCTGTAGCAAACGACACGGCCAACCTTCTTTGCCCGTAAGTTCGAGGCCAGCGTCAACCAGGAGATCGTCAACCAGCTGGACGCCTTCCTGTTCGGTGGCTTCCCTCAGGGCACGCCGGGTCTGCGCGCCTACTGGGAGAACATCTTCGACGAGCCAGACGGCGTGCGCAGCCTGACGGACACGCAGCTCACGCACTACCACGCCTTCGCCCGCATGGGCCTCTCCCGAGCCGCCGGCTCCCTGCAGGGAGAGCCAAGCGACAACAGCTGCAGGTCAGTGCGCCGCAACGCTCTGGGGGGCACGCGAGACAACGCCACACATCACTGTCGGATGCGTTCATAGCAACCAGGTAGTTTGTTATCGGCGTTGCCAAGGCAACCCCAGCGACAACAGCTGCAGGTCAGTGGGCTGCAACGCTCTGAGGGAGATGCACTATCACTGTGAAGTCAGCGGTGGGATTCGGTGTCAATAGCATCCAGGTAGTTTATGGTTGTTTATTAATGGTCGACATGGCAATCCCAGCGACAACAGCTGCAGGTCAGTGGACCATGACACGTAGAGGGAGAAGAGAAAGCCACAGAGTGTCAATCTAACCCCAGAGAGAACGGGGTCGAGATTTATGATCAAGCTGGGCCTTGAGAAGTATTCTTACATGATGTGGTGCCCTATAACTAAAACTGAATTGAGAGATACAGGGCTTAAAGTGTTCAGGCACCGTGCCTGAATGTAGGCGTGAGCTAGTATGCTTAAGATTTGAAAATAGGCTATGAGATTACAGT